>NC_068367.1:17925413-17979119 GCF_020536995.1 Dreissena polymorpha
TATGACGAAGGCACATACATAAAGATGTTTCCCTTTATATAAAGCTTCCGCAATAGCACAACTATTAAGATTGACTCAAAATAAGGTAACACTTTTTTGCCGATACTATATCCATGAGGCATATACCTGTACCTTATATCATGTTGTTTTTACAATACATTGTAATGGCCCAATCGTCTCAATGCCGCTTTTGAATCCTCAGGGACGCCGGAAGAGCGCGGTATCACCGCCTGGAAGGTGAGCGACGCCGACGAAGACGCGGAGGTCGACAGGTCGCTCTTCAACGAGGGATATGACGTGTACCGGCCGTTGATGCCCCAGCGCTTTCGTTTATCTCGGCTGTTGAAGTACGTCCCCTTCTTGCCGTACCATCGAGGCGCAGTCGAGAAAGAGGTGGACAAGAATCCTCAATCACATTGATAAACTTAAGGATAAAGCATTTGTTGCGTTAGACAAGATTGTTTTATATATAAACTATTATAATTTTTATATGTTTTCTTCAGTTTTAATTTTTCGATATGCATTTATTGATTTTTGAATGGCTTTTATAACGTCATAAATGTGTTCCTACTCGATAAGAGGTTTTACGACAATCCTCAGATGACATGAAGAACTTGCTCTTCCAGTTAAAGATTGGCATCTTTAATATTTTTTACGGCCCACGAGTTTTTAACAGATTTCAAACGTTTTAAATACATGACACGCATATGTTTAAATATGAATTAATATTTTGATGTTTCGTGGCATTTTAACTGTATATTGAAATATTCTTTACCGTGTAAAGTAAACCTAGTGGATATCTTAATATGACACTGTATTGGGCCTGGGAATGGGAATACTTACTAGTCCTCAAAAGCACGTCCTGCCTCGTCTAAGTCTAGATAAAAAGAGACCGTGAAAAGCAATTTGTATACCCCACTTCCGCAAGAGTGAGGGTAAAACCCGTACTTACCATACCCGCCCGTACCGTACTGGATACGTCACAACACCCTCCCCACTTTTATGAAAAAAGGACCTTACCAAGACTGGGGGTTATCTGCATGAGGGGGTCAGCAACTACAAGTCGCTCCACAGAGATGGTCCCTCTACCAGATGCGGGTTTCTCTCAAATACTGCTTTTCACTACCTTAGTCCGTGGTCAGGATTTTCCCAATTAGAGCTCTTAGCCCTTCTTCTGGCGGTCTTCTTTGTCGCAACTTCTTGGTTTCTGTTGCTATTCAGTCATGAGTCACAGACCCCATGCCTTCTACTTTACTGGATTGGATAAGTACCCAGCGAGTTATAAACCCAGCTGAAAACCAATTGATGAAGTGTTTTCTTGGAGAAGGCTTAATTCCTCACGCCGTAAGTACCCAGCGAGTTATAAACCCAGCTGAGACCTGCTAGACGAGGACCAGTGAGCTAAAAGCCCGACTGACCTCTACTGGGACTGGTACAGATGTTTCCCATTGGCCACGGAGATTTCCAACACATGTTCCACAGTAGTTCCTCGAAGTGCTGCCACCGCCTCGGCCACTGTGGATATCTGGCTGGGTGACGATACTCTGGATCCAGGTGCTGGAAAATAAGGAGCATCCGTCTCCAGGAGAAGGCGACTATCTTCAACATTTTGTAGTGCCGCGATCTGGTCCGGAGAGAATGTCCTCACCTTGTTGGTGAACCCAAAGTATGTCCCTGGGAACCTCTCTAGCCACCGATCCTGGACATAGGAAGATGCGTCCGCACATACCTTTTCAGGACATGGAGGAGCAAGAGAAACGCTTCTGTACCGCAATCCCCCTCCATTCCACGGCAGTGAATCACCAGCACATGTCTATCTTCCAAGAACGGAAACATCTTCTCCAACATCTCGACTTGATATGCCTAGTACTTCATGGGCTCTGAGTGATCAAGTTCAACCTCCCCAAAAACCGCCACGCGAGGATTAGCTAACAGGTTCTGGAACCTTCCAACTGCCTGATTAACCCGAACAACGCTATAACGCGCATGACGTGGATGGATGCCCTACCCAACGGAGATGTATTGCGGCAGATCACGCAGGTTCTGATCCGTCGGGTAGGTTTCTGGGGCACAGTAGATAGAGACGCCCCCTACAAGGGATGTTCGCCTACTCTCCTCTACCGGAACTGCATCCATCATGTCCTTCATTCCCCCTTGCTGAAGCTGTAACCTGTTCAGCGTCCTGTCAAGATGGAAATGGACGTCAAACGTTTCCGGATACTTAGGCTGGATTGGTATGGCCTCGGCAACTGGCTGTGCATCCTCAGGGGCCTGGAAGTTAAGTACCCAATAGGCCCTCTCTTCCTCTGATAAACTAGCTGCAAGGAGTAACAACACCTTCCAGTGCAGTAGCGCACCCACGGAGTTGCACGGTACCAAAGTAACTTTTTCTGGAATAGGCTCATGGAGGAATTTACAAAACTCCTTCATAGCTGCCTCCTGCCGCTCCGAGATTGATGTGTTGTCCAGTGTGATCAGCATCTTCTGCACCACAACAAACGCCACCAACTCATCCACCGTGACTGGTTTTCCTAAAAGCCATCTTCCAACCTGACTTAGTGCACTCCTTCTTCCTCTGAGTACTCGCTCATCAGTAGGATCCAGCGTTTCGCTGAATATGGAAGGGATGTGCTCAATAAAAGCATGAGCTTTTAAATACTTCGCCATTTCCATACAACCCGGCACATAGCATGTCTTTTCCATCCCGCGATTCCTACGTTTCTTCTCCCCCTCCCGGCGCTCTTCAGCCTTCTCTTTGGCGTGGGCAAGGAGATCGCAGGTCTTAACCCTTTTAAGCACTGGCCTGGAAATTACCGACTCTTCTCCCTTTCCCACCGGAACATTCCTTTTCAAAATCCCCACTGGGTACTCCGGGTTCTTGATCTTTACAGTACGAGCAGGCTCCACATCACGATGACTACAAATCTTCGGACGTGAGTCCGCCCACTGGACCCGATGAGGCCGATTCTCAGAAGAGCTATAAGCCCCTTCTGACCTTGCGCCTGTCTGGAGTGATGTCTGTACAGAGTACTTCGGGTTCTTCATCGGTACATGGCGAACGGGCTCCTCCACATTGCGACGACTATAAGTCTTCGGACGCGCACCCGCCGATTGGACTCGAGATCGGTCCTCAGAAGAGCTAGAAGCCCTTTCTGAACTTGCCACTTTCTCTTTCTGGAGAGTTGACATTCCTGAAACATCCAGGGTGGAGCTTCAAGCCCTTACCGCTGTTGTGTTCTGTAATTCAGAAGTGAGGTCCTTGGTTGGACTACCAGTCACAACCGTGCCGTCAACTTCCATGGACTGGGCCTCTGTAGTGAGATCCGTGGTCGGACTACAAGTCGCCACCGTTTCTTCTTTCATGGGCTTGGCCTCCGTACTTGTGGGAGCGTTCCTTATTTCAGGAGTATGAGAGGCTCTTCAACGAGGGATATGACGTGTACAGGCCGTTGATGCCTCAGTGCTTCCGGTTCTCTCGGCTGTTGAAGTATGTTCCTTTCTTGCCGTACCACCGAGGCACAGTCGAGAAAGAGATGGGCAAGAATCCTCAGTGCCCTTGATATACTTTGGGATAAAACATTTTTTCCGAATAAGGAGAGACGAGATGTGTTACATTAGCTGATTTGTTTTTTATTTGATTTATTCAGTTTTAATTTTTGGATATGCATAAACAGAGTTTTGAATGTCTTTTATAACGGCATAATATGTGTTCCTACTCGATAAGTGGTTTTACGACAATCCTCAAATGACATAAACAACTTGCTCTTCCAGTTGAAGATTGGCATCTTGAATATTATTTACGGATCGCGAGTCTTTAACAAATCGATTTTAAGCATGTCAAATACATACATCGCATATGTTAAAATATGAATTTATATTTTGATGTTTTGTGGCATTTTAAAATGTATATTGAAACATTCGTTACCGTGTTTTCTGCTGTTCTTGCTATTGTATGATTACCGACTGTGTAAATACAATTTACTTGACATTTCTTGACACTTTTGGACTCAAGTTTATGCATTATTATTATTATATATTATATTTCTATTTCATTCTATTCCATGCTTTAATGACATGAGCACAATATCATCTATACACTATAAACACGACCATCGTTGTCTCTTTTTAAAATTGGACGCTAGAGAACAACTTTCATTAGTGAACGAAATTTGTGTAATACTGCGCATGCGTTCTGGTTGACTACCGATCTCTTAATTAAGGTATTAGTGCACAAATTATTAGTTCTCAAATATTAAAAAAAAAATGTCGAAAACTTAACGCCATCTTTTTCGTCGAACGTGTTATTCGTCGCTGCATTGTATTAATATTAAATTGAAAATGTTCATGAGTTAAAAAAGAGATTTGTGAACTAAGATAATCTATCAATATATAATTTATACATATACATATATATATGTGTGAGTGCGAGCTGATTCATATTCAGCATTGCGTAACCTATGTGGCGGCAAATTGAAAACAGAAACGAATACAATATTGAGATTTATTAAATAGTGTCATTAAGTACCAGTATCGAACAAGCTGTCCGGATTTATTTAATTATTTATTTATAGAGTGTTTGAAAACAAAGTTTCAAAACAATATTCAGACAATATTCAAACAATTATTTTTTTAGAAAAAGTGTTAACATGGTAATACATTAATACAGACATATAAAAAACATGTTATTCTTGAATAAATATTATTTTTGTCTTATTATTTCTATCTTAAAAAAATATGTTTTGTTTAAACGTTACCAATACAGAACATTTCATAGCGTACTTTTAATAGTGTTTAATAAAATGAAATTTATTGATGATGAATTATGTTCATTTTGCAAGAAATGAGTAAAACGTTTCTGGGAATGGCATATGTCTAAAGCTTGACGAGATGTTACCAGGACAATATATTTTTGTTTTTCATCTGATATTCCAATATATACTCACTTTTATTGAATATACATACTGGAAGATGTTTTCTCTTTTCTTTTTTCGTATTTCTCAAATTGTTTTACAACACATTATTGCATGCAACTGTATTGTACGTATAGTGGTTACCTGATTCAATGATGTAATAACTTTCTGTAGTCTAACACCATTAAACCTTATTCTCACTGTATACTAAATATGTAAACCTTAATGTAATATGAACATGAAGATTTTTTTTACGTGTACTGCTATAATATGTTTTCACCAACAGAGATATATTATACTCTTCAGTATAAAAATAATATTGTTGTTGATATAAATGAGTTACAAGCAATATGTACCTTATATAGCCTTATAGCCTTTCTGACATCTGTATAGTAAAGTTAGAGACACTGTCTACGGCTCTGACCTCAATAACTTGTATGCCATTGAATTCAACTATATAGATAATTGTATTAAAATTTATGTTATTATTTTATATCTTTTGATTTGTTTTGATCGATTGTGTATTTGTCTTTTCTTAATGTTTACATATTTCCGAACGTAGCATGGCTTTAATATACTGAACCGGCATCTGCCACATAAGAAGGCGGTCGATAGCATTAAGAAGACTGAACTGGTGCAAACTGGTGCAGTGCCGACATCTGCCACATTGGGAAGGAGGTCGATAGCATTAAGAAGACTTAACTGGTGCAAACTGGTGCAGTGCCGACATCTGCTACATTGGGAAGGCGGTCTATAGCATTAAGAAGACTGAACTGGTGCAAACTGGTCCAGTGCCGACATCTTCCACATTGGGAAGGCGGTCTATAGCATTAAGAAGACTGAACTGGTGCAAACTGATGCAGTGCCGACATCTGCCACATTGGGAAGGCGGTCTATAGCATTAAGAGGACTGACCTGGTGCAGTGCCGACATCTGCCACATTGAGAAGGCGGTCTATAGCATTAAGAAGAATGAACTGGTGCAAACTGGTGCAGTGCCGACATCTGCCACATTGGGAAGGCGGTCTATAGCATTAAGAAGACTGAACTGGTGCAAACTGGCGCAGTGCCGATATCTGCCACATTGGGAAGGCGATTGATAGCATTTAGAAGACTGAACTGGTGCAAACTGATGCAGTGCCGACATCTGCCACATTAGGAAGGCGGTCGATAGCATTAAGAAGACTGAACTGGTGCAAACTGGTGCAGTGCTGACATCTGCCACATTGGGTAGGTGGTATATAGCCTTAAGAAGACTGAACTGGTGCAAACTGGTGCAGTGCCTACATCTGCCACATTGTGAATGCGATCTAAAGCATTAAGAAGACTATACTGGGGCCAACTGGTGCAGTGCCGACATCTGCCACATTGGGAAGGCGGTCGATAGCATTTAGAAGACTGAACTGGTGCAAACTGTTGCAGTGCCGACATCTGCCACATTTGGAAGGTGGTATATAGCCTTAAGAAGACTGAACTGGTGCAGACTGGTGCAGTGCCGACATCTGTCACATTGTGAAGGCGACCTAAAGCATTAAGAAGACTGAACTTGTGCCAACTGGTGCAGTACCGACATCTGCCACACTGTGAATGCGGTCTATAGCATGAAGAAGACTGAACTGGTGCAAACTGGTGCAATGCCGACATGTGTCACATTGTGGAGAAGGTCTATATAATCAAGAAGACTGAACTGGTGCAAACTGGTGCAGTGCTGACATCTGCCACATTGGGAAGGTGGTATATAGCCTTAAGAAGACTGAACTGGTGCAAACTGGTGCAGTGCCTACATCTGCCACATTGTGAATGCGATCTAAAGCATAAAGAAGACTATACTGGGGCCAACTGGTGCAGTGCCGACATCTGCCACATTGGGAAGGCGGTCGATAGCATTTAGAAGACTGAACTGGTGCAAACTGTTGCAGTGCCGACATCTGCCACATTTGGAAGGTGGTATATAGCCTTAAGAAGACTGAACTGGTGCAAACTGGTGTGCAGTGCTTACATCTGCCACATTTGGAAGGTGGTCGATAGCCTTAAGAAGACTGAACTGGTGCAGACTGGTGCAGTGCCGACATCTGCCACATTGTGAAGGCGACCTAAAGCATTAAGAAGACTGAACTGGTGCAAACTGGTGCAGTACCGACATCTGCCACACTGTGAATGCTGTCTATAGCATCAAGAAGACTGAACTGGTGCAAACTGGTGCAATGCCGACATGTGCCACATTGTGGAGAAGGTCTATATAATCAAGAAGACTGAACTGGTGCAAACTGGTGTGCAGTGCCGACATCTGCCACATTGTGAAGGCGGTCTATAGCATAAAAAAGACTGGACTGGTGAAAACTGGTGAAGTGCCGACATCTGCAACATTGGGAAGGCGGTATAGAGTATTAAGGTAGCGCACCTCTAATGATTTCCCGCGATTTATTTTACGATCATTGCCGATCTTCAATGGTCGGTTATTTCCGAGGGATGCATTTTTTTTTTCAAACTTTACATGTTATTATATGTTTACGTAATTCCTTTAGAATACATTATTTTCACAATTAATATTGACTTTGATCCAAATATCATCTGAAAAAAATACGATTTCGCGATTTCTTCAAAGATCGACAAGCCTTTTTACCTGTTTACTTACGGATATCTAATTTAAGCTTGCACAAATGTGAAGTTGTCGTGGCCTAGTGGTTAAGGTGATGGACTACATATCTTTTGGGATCTTCCCGCGCAGGTTCGAATCCTGCCGACATCGCATACTTTTTGCGACACGTTTTATTTCATTTCAAACGTAATTTGATTTAATGTAGCATATATGCTATGTCGTTTGTTTAATATGTTGAAATGTTTATGCACATCCTTCAATTTTAAAAATTAAAACAACGTTATGGCTAAATTGGGTGATTTACTGCTGAAAATACGAATGATGCATGTTGCATTTTTATTTTTATTTCAAAAAGTAAACGGTAAAATAATCTGTCTATTTCTTGGTATTTTTGCTGTATATAGTGTTTCTATAAAAACTATGTTTAAAATATAACTTAAATGATACTATTTTGAATTTTATGCCACTTTGTTTTTAACCGACCCAATTTTTACTTGGCTGAAATCACTTACATTACATGGCGCTCTTCCATAGATAAAAATTTGTAAAAAATAAATGTCTGTAAAAGAATACTTATTTCATCTTGTTTAAACTTTAAACACCTTTACTGCATCTGTACACACCAACAGCATGCCCATATTTGGAAATTTGAATGAATTATGGAACTTTTATATACCCCAGGGGTGAAAATAAACTGGACAAAAGCTGAGCGTGGGGTGGTTTTGAAAAAAAACGGTATATTTTTTTTAAAAAGCATGGAAAGCCTACCTACAAATTTGCATGTAGTTCAGTGAAATGATGCTGATTAAGAAAATAATTAATTAGAATATATTTGGATATGTGCCCATTAGAGGTGCGCTACCTTAAGAAGACTGAACTAGTGCTTACTGGTGCAGTGCCGACATCTGCAACATTTGGAAGGCGGAATAGAACATTAAGAAGACTGAACTGGTGCAAATTGGTGCAAACTGGTGCAGTGCTGACATCTGCCACATTGGGAAGGTAAATGAACAGGAATCTTAAATTTATATTCACAGGAGTCTTAAATCTATATTCACCAGCCGGAGATAGTAGGAATAACTGAAGTATACCTCAAAACGGGCGGCAGGGTCGATCTTTCGAGTTACTTACTCATTGTACTGGAGAAATTTGTCAATCCTACATAAAGTGTAATTGGAGATTGGGGTGCACTTTTATTCATTAGAAATCGTATGGCTGAAAAATAGTATAGTATAAAAATTTGAGCAACATTTACTATTTTTAAAAAAGCTGCTGGTGTGAAGTGTGAAATGGCAATGAAACACGTATGATTGGTCTAGTGAAAAGATAACCAAGTTCTGACCATTTTTTTTTATTAAATGAATTAATGAATGCAATCGACCAAGAAAAGCCTCTTTATAAGATAATAATGGGTGATTTTTATTATAAGGATATAAAGTGGGATCATTGACCAGAGACCTGCAGTTGTCATGAAATTTTGAGGCAGCCAGGGACAGTTTTTTTGTACCATCGCGTGAACTTCTGCACCGGATAAAGAAATTCTCAATGGCCTAGTGTTCTTGATTTGGTGTTCTCAACTGACGAACCATTTATTAAGAACTTACAACACTATTTCCTGTAGGTAAAGTGACCATATAATTCATTATTGATTGTTAATACAGAGTAAAGTCATTGCAAAAGAAAACTTCTAATTTGATAAAGCAGATTCTGCAATCACCACAGAGTGGTCGACTGTCAAATGTCAAATGAGATTATTTTTTTGGTGTGCAAAATCTTAAAATGACAAATGAATTAATTTATGGACAAACTTAAACAAACATGTATTCCCCTTCCTAAGAAAGAGTTAAAATTCGAACATCTAAAAAGAATAAACCTATCTGAATGACAAAGAATGCACATAAGGCTATCAAAAAGAAACATCGTTCTTGGCAAAAGTAAATGAAAAGAAAAGAACATACTCCATACTCAGTTTCAATCTTACACTAGAGATAGAAATTCTGCTTCTGGTGAATGTAGAAGAAAACAGGCTGATTTTAACAAAGTAAATATTCGTTCACAAAAATATTCCAAACGCTTTTTTTCAATTATGCATATACAAAAAAAAGAGAAATTTTGATGTTCGAATAGCAAATAAAAAGAAGAACTGACAATACATTAGCAGGACATGACTGTGAAAGTCTGAGATGTTAAACGCTTTGTGTAAGAGTGTTTTATGGAGGAAAGTGTTGTAAATTACTTATAACCGCAATAATTGACAGTCGATACATGATTTGAAGATCTATGAAGAGAAGATTATGACAATAAAATCCTGTGAAATCATTAGTTTCGGATCAAGTTCATCCAACTGTACTTAAAGAGACTCAAACTGATTTAGCCATTCCTTTAGCAAGTAACAATCATATTTAGATGGTGAAGTTGTCGATGACTGGAAAAATGCCCAGTGTGAAAGCTTAATTTTAGAAAAAAATGTCTCAAGAGAAAAGGCTTCTATTTACCGTCCTATTAGCTTTCCTTGTCTTTCGTGCAAAATGGTGAGAAACTAATCAGAGACCACATTGTTAGCTAAATGATCAATGATTTGTTTACGGACATTCAGTATACATCTCGATGTAGTAATGTTGTTTGCAATTGATTCATGTTATGGAGACTTTGCATAAATGTTTAGATGATGAATAGAACAACTTTAAATGCATTTATTTTGACTTTAGTAAATCATTTATACCGCACCTCATAATTAGACTGATCAAGAAGCTAATAAACAATCACTTAAACTTAAAAACAGTCATTTAAGAAAGATTTCAAGAAACACTTCTTTAAACTGAGGTTAAGTACAACAGGGCATCGCTTACCAGATGAAATAGCAACAGTGCCGTCATTTAATATATTTAAGAACAGATTGGGCATTTTCATGGTAGATATATTATACCCAGTAATACAGGATAGAACCTAGGTTCTTTACCATGAGGGGCTATAAGAGGCTGAAATAGCCTGCTGCCCTAACCGGATATGTATATGTATGCCCCGCATCAGTAATAATAGTTTTTTTTACGTTGAGATTTATTTTAAATATCTCTTTAAAAGAAGTATTAGTAGTCTAATATGAATATTTAGTTTGGAAAAGACAATAACACTGATATCGTTTAAATTTAAATATATATTATTTAACCTTTAGTTTACGCTCTGCTAATAACTTCAAAGTAACCTCGCTCACAAGGCAAATAAAAAAATCCATTTTATATCAAATAGGCAGCCAATGAGTTCTAAATTTTTACCTTGTGGCATTGTTTAGTAAACATCTAAAAAGGACCTTTCCACAGTTTGTCATTTAAATGCTTTTTATTCCATTTAATTGTATATAATGAGAATGCAATACTTTTTCAGCAGCTGGAGTTTCACTTATTTATATTAATGTAGATAAATGTAAACATTAGATCTTAAACGCTCAATTAAAAAAACAAGAATAACATTAATGAAACAAAAAAAGGTTACCTCAACTGGGCTCGAACCACTTATCCCTGGAATAAAAGTCTATCGTTAAGACCACTCGGTCATCCTTGCTCATACAATGAGAGATGTATTTTATACATTATATGTATAAGCAATCCTCGTAGTGTGAAAAATATAACGAAAACAACAGAACTATTAAATTGTTTTTTTTTTAATTTACCAAAACGTGAAAATGTCCCTTCAATTTCTTCAGACTTGCAAATTGAATGAATTCAATACACTGTCATAACTTTCATCATGAATAACTTACAGGTTTAGTGGTTGCCTGTTAGCCTGGGGCCATAAGATTTAAGCACAGGAAACTCGATTTCAAAAGTTGGTTACAGTTGGGCTAAACAGCAGGGCAACTAGATTTTTTCAAAGCTTGAACAACTCAATCCAATTAAACATAGAATACACATTGGCGACTGTGGATCAATTAGGCATAGAAAATGATTCAATTCCGGCTCACAACAAGACATGATGCATTAAAAGTCTCCCATGTGGGCACAATTGTTGCTCAATAATTTAAAGAAAATAGATTAAGTATTAGTTACACCTAACACAACATGTACATGATTTTAGGCTTGTCATTCTTTAGCAAGGCAACCAAAATTCTAAGGATGGTTGCCGGTGCAGCAACCAATTGTGAAAAAAGAGACATAATGTTGTTATTTTGTCTTTAGATCTCTATAACATAAATATAGGGATAAACAGTGCACACACATCTCGACCTGTGCTTTAAGACACACTTTTTATAGATTTGAATGGGTTGTGTGCATTTCAAACTTGCGATATAAAAAGCTATATCATAATTTTGAAAACTGAGATGCGTCTAAGATTATGCAATAGCAAACAACTTTAGTGCCTTCAGCGCTTTGATATAAAACGTTTACGGTGTATGAATTGCACGCGCAATACATGTGTTATGCATTATATCATATGAAATGCACATATTTATGTGACCCGAGCTTACAATTATTCACGAACACGACGATAACAAGAACATGTCGCAGTCAGAAAAAATCAGGACACAATGTACTTTCTAACAGTGCAATCAATTAATAGTGCAATGATCAGCTGATTTAAAACTTGTGAACCGTATAAATTTTCTTCACATGAGTTGTTGTGAATTAATATTTGGTAAGTAAAGTTTACTTTTTGAGGATTCATCCAACATAATTTAATGTTTATTACGTCTTTGAAACAAATTTACTGCGTTTGTCAATTTATCATCAACAATTTACACGAAACAGTCTCGATTTAAACTTTAAACTTATCGCACTGCAACAATGGCACACGTAAATGGCGTGTTTTTAAAAAACTAGGTAGAAAGTGATCCTAAAGAAGATTTGACGGATGTTTTTTGTACGGATACCGCTTGTAATGGCAATGCCATTGAACTTAAACCAAACGTGGAAGACACCGATCAGACAACAGCGGCAAATGAAGATGAGAAACCAGACGGACTGAATGATGTCAAGGTCTCGTCGGACAACCTAACGCGAAAGAACCTGATTTACGGGGTCAACGACACGTGACTTTCATTTGCGGATTGCAGGTGGGCATATTATATGCATACTTTCAATGTGTATTCATAAGCAGAAAGATACAAAAATATCGACTGTTTTTGGTTCAACGTTTTGCAAAGTTAATTTCATTTATACAAAAACGTGAGATGTCACATATGTCTTGCTTGATACACGTGTTTTATTTATTACACATGAATGGATTTGTTAGTTGCTGTTAACAGGCCCAAATGCTGCGCAAAATCATATTTACTAACCAAACGAAATTTTAAACGTTAAAGTAATTGAACAGTTGGTATTACGTTTTGTATGTTTGCAACGTATCTATTCAACTAGCGTTAAGATTAATGTGCAGTATGTACATAACGTAATTTTAAAGGGTAGGTGAGGCTATACGATACGCCAGGGGATGAAAGATGTGATGAGAACATGACAGAAACGGGTTTGGGTAGGGTTGAGAAAGGCATATGTGTCAGAGACATTCTTAATTGTTATTTAAACTGTCTAAATTCTGAATTATATCTCAAGTCACACGCAGTACCAGTTAATTACTATGATATCAATTAATAAATTTTTATTGACACTGAAAACCTTGATTTACCCATCGAAATCACATTTCACAATTGTACAAACAGATCATCGCGACACGTTTTCCTTGTAAGTGAGCTATAATGTTGTTAAACTTTATGTTTCAAACTTTAAAACTTGTGTGAGATCAAGTTGCGCGGTACGGTACGCTAACATGCGCGTAAATTGTCAGCCCGTTGGCGACCCGTTGACATGGTGGTGTGATAATAAATAAGCATGTGGCCCAGGAAGTTTTTGTCCGTGCCATCGACTTTCGTGCTATGGGAGCGTCTGTCCTCGAAAACAGTCTGTTAACACGTCTCGCAACCGCATCAGCCACAAGTTAATGGACAAAGTCATTTTCTTGACCAAATGAACACTTATGTTGTGTGAATGTTCTGCATGAATGTTCGCTTATTTGTTTGAACTTTAGTTAATTTTAGTTAAAGCAGTAAAACAGAATGACAAAATAAATACAAAAAAAATTGTGAACAATACGACGCAAACGTAATATAAGCTGCCGAACCAAAATATTTTATTACTGACATGTGAAAATGAACATTGCGCGGTTCGTATAACTTTTAACTTATATGCTTTTACACAGGAAAAATATAATACAAAATAAAGCTTTAATTTACATCATTTTTCAAATAAAATGTTACAATACATATTTATTAAGAAACTGATATGTTTTGGGTTTAACGGTTAATAACCGGCTACACCAAAAGGTTAACCTGTTAATGTTTTTGTAACCTTCTGCATCCCTAGCTTAAAGGCTAAATAACCGTGCATATAACTGTAATATAAGGAAGTGATAGAATAATACTAATATAAGCGTAAACGTTTTTATAATGATCTAAAATTTTATTTCCGCTTGTAACAAATTCTACTTTCACGTTAAATAAAGATAATACAAAATTATTTTGTTTAAAGATGTAAACGTAGTACAAGCATGTATGTGAGCTTTAACTCGTTATACGGTTGTTCGAGTGTGTTCGCATCAATTATTATGTATTAGATACCATTTAATACGATTTCTTTATAATATCTCAAGCGTGAAAGTTAAAAGCGAATTCTCTGGCTACATGTTTGTTGGAAAAATAGTGTAGTAAACGTCAAGTGGCGCCACATCAGTAAAAAGCTTTTATGATGCATAAAGAGGTTTATGAAATTAACAGCTTTGCATTGCGTTTTAAGGCCAATACTAGTTCACACTCGTATGTAAATAAACTCTTCCAGAAAATTTGTAAGAAGCTGTCAACACAATCGTGTAACTAAACCACAGAGGCATATTATATGAAATAAAAATTGTTTCAAATATGTGTTATGATACATTTTTGCTAGAATCTATTTAACCAATTGGAATGCCTGTCACTTTCAAACCATGGTGATGAGTCCCGAAAAATCTAGTTTACGTTTTCTCTGAATAATCAAATTTTATTAGAGCCGTGTCGTGCTCAAATGAATCTTTTCGCTCGACGCGAGTCATTTGTTAAAAATGAAAAAGTTAATTCCCCCTTTTGTCAAGATTTTCAGTTCCCAGATGTTGCATCCTCTGTCGATACCTTAATGGTCGATTTAGATGTTTTTTAAACTTAAGCAGAAACACCTCACATTATAAACATAAAACATATTTTTTTAACTAAAAGAAAGACTGCACGCTAAAGAAAATTCACAAAAAAGTTGTTTGGCAAAGTGCCTGTCTTAAACTTAAGCTATCTTACTTTCATATCTCACACGACCTGCAATCGTTTTCATTTACCGCTTCATCATATAAATGGCTAATTAAACTGTCTGTGTTTGTATTTAGTGGTTAAGTTTGTGGCTGCATATTAAAGTAAGTCTCTCTACTCATACCCTATTAACCTCAAGGCTTCACGCAAGTTAAAAGTGATTCTCTCTATTCATACCCTATAAACCTCAAGGCTTCACGCAAGTTCAAATTTGCATAACGACTGACATTGAACTAATGTCTATGGGATACCAAAGAGGTCGAAACTTTAACTTCTGCTCGAGCAGAAAAAAATGCTGGTCGAGCAGCATTTAACTGCTGCTCGACCATCAAAATGCTGCTCCAGCAAATTTGCAGCTCGACCAGCATTTTTTCTGCTCGAGCAGAAAAATCCTGCTCGACCAGCAATTATTTTTAGATTATGGCATTAGCCAATCAGAACTCTTGTTATATTTGCAATTTGCTGCGAAACTGGTTTGTTTAGAAAAAATGGCTGCCGCCATGATGCCTTTTTCACATCTTCTGCAAGTTTATGTGACGACCTGTTGAAAGTTTAACATTGACACGCGGTAAGTGCTTTATATTCTGGCTGCAAACTAGTAGATCAAAAAATTGTTGCCATTCGCTAAATAAGAAAATCGATCATAAATGTCTAACGGCTGTTAAAACTTTTGCGAAAATCACGACGATGACTGATAAGAATGGCTCAATGGGTGCGCAAGAGTAGGTTCTCTGTTTCTATCGATTTACTTACTTAATGATTCTTAATAATTGCTTCCGACAAAGGTGCCGATTGCCTGTGATTGTGCCTTTCTGGTTAACATTGTTTACATTTCTCGTTCTCTCCATACATGTATATCTGCTGTCCTAATTAACTTTTACAATTATCCAAAATATCATGTCTGTTAACCAGTTCTCAGTGCCCCAGATAAGCTGCGTATCTGCGTCTTTCACCCTATTAAAATGTTTAAAAATGCAAAGAAATACAATATCATGCGTATTGAAAACGCAACCAATTTGACTTTTACGCAAATTTGTCAAATTTGATGCGTACGATACAAAAGCTTCGATCAAAAATGCTTTGCTCATTTTAGGTATTTTCTCTTTGGAATTATTATCGTAACGCGGTGACGCTTACATTCAGCAAGCTCAGCAAACGGTCATAGTTATTCAAACACTATGCGGACTGGATTTCATAGTTAAATTAAGCGTCTGACCAAATTATTTACGACGACAAACATGCATTTTCAATCTGACTTAATTCGTTGCTCATTGTGCATGTATTTGTAAAGCGTCTGTACTTTTAGTTTCTATTACGATGCATAATACATATGGCTAAGAGAGGTTGAAAGACGTCCGAGATTGTTGCGCCAAAATATTAGCCGATCACAAACTTTTTCGAATCAAGAAAGCAAGAGCCAATAAGTACCAAATCATTCGTGTTATCGGTTTTGTTAGAAACTGTGTATACAGCAGTTGAGTTGACATCCAAAAAACATGATGGAAAGTCTGTGCCTGAACAAACTTGTCAAAAGTATAAAAAGGCATGTCCTTGGTTAGAAATTGTCGACATTTTTTTAAGTTTATATCATGGACAGTTTCAAGGATTAAAGATATTACGAAACATAGGTTTATTAAAATTTATGATAATAGTTTACAGTTCTATTGAATCAATACAAGTGTGCAGCGTCAACAGAAGTAAATCAGCAATTATTTTAAGGTACTCTATTTGAAGAATGGAATCACCCTATTTTTCAAAATCAATGGATGAAAACCCTATTTCTCAAATAATTATCTGGGGCACTGAGTTCTGGAGGACTTTTCTCAATTTCAATGTAAATTATTGTTCAACAAGGCCAATTAGCTTGTTCAAAGCTAACAACAGGAAAATGTGAGCTGTGTCTGAATTACAAGTTGTTTAATTTTTTCATAATTGAAATGTTTACAATTTACCATTTATTGAATCACTTGGCAGTGCATAATGAAGTTCTGGGATGTTATTTTCAGCTCTGAACTGCGAAAATTTTTTTTATTATAATTACACTGGTGGCACTATAATCAGTTATCTTTCATCTTTCCTTCCATTTAAATGTCCCTAAAGCAGACTTCCCCGAACTTTGCAGAAAGAGTTAAGGCATTGTATTACACACTCATTTTAACCATGTCATGCTATTGTACAACATGTCTTGTCGGAAATAATTTCGATAAAAAATATTTGCAGGAAATAATTTTTTCATTGCTGGATTCCACTTACCTGATAATAGCATTTTTCTGTTATAAGCATATAGAATGTCAAAGCACGGATTAATTCCTTTAAATTTTAATGTATTTTTCTTCTATAAATAGCATAATTTTTAACCCCAATATTCAGAATTCACTTTAAGTCTTTTTGGCATAGAAAATTCTCAGAATGCCAAGAAAATATGCTTTAAATATGCTCAAATGCAAATGCAAATACCTTTGAATACAATACCATTTGAAAAATAGTTATCTTCAACATCAATCATATACAATGTTGCAATTAAATTTCACTTTGACTATCAATTATTAACAGATTTGACTTGATGTACGCCCCCAGTTGCTATATTTATCCTAAAATGTGTGTTCCTGTTAATAGCATATTCCTGTTATTAGCATAATTCTTTCTGACATGGTATTCTAATAACAGGAATCCACTGTAGCAACATATTAATCAGGAATTATGGTTTGAATCTGTGAACTATTATTTTTAATGGTGAAAGAAAATCTCCATGGCGCGTTTTCAAAAATTCATAATCAAGCTCGGTAAAAGAACACACAGAATAGCAAATTTATTACAGCGCCAACTTCCGGGTAAAAATGATTTTTTTTATATCCCTTAAAGACAAATGCCGCATCATATCATATGGGTGATTAAAAAAAATGAAGCCTAAATAAAACATGCATTTATTTTCTTACCATTAAGCTTGTTTGAGTTCTTTTTCTATCTTACATAAGTGTTTCCATGTGATTAACTTAAATATGAAAATTCTTCTCAATAACTTGCTTCATTAACAAAATATATTGAAAAATATCCTTAAAATTGCCCCAAGTGTACTGGTTTTGCGTGACATTTTATGTAAAAGGCAATTTTCAATTCTATACTTCAATAAAACTTTCAGAAATATTAGGCATTGCCATCATTTAATGAATATAAAAGTGCATATACTTAAAGAAAATAGAACAATGCTCCTTACTAAGGTTGATATCTCTTGTAGGAAGTGTTCAAAGCAATGATGTTCTTGTCAATTTTGTGCCACAATTTTCACCTCTCTTCACATATTAAGAGGTGGCATCATAAAGTGCTTCAATATTTATAGGCAAATAGTGTCCTTTAACCTGTCACATGTTTTTTCTACACATTTGTACAGGTATTTATACAATTATGTGTTCATGTAAATTTTGAACAGCTGCATACTAAATGTGGTCAGAATTTGTCCCTGTCCCAAGTGTACATTTTGCAAGAAAGTTATTTTAATTTTTTCATAAGATAGAATATTCAATGTTTTACATCATTTTCTTCAAACCATTAATGCTTATCACAAGATGTACTGAAAATTTGATGCCAAAACCTTGTGAACTTTATTTGCAAGACAAATATCGTATTGTCCCAAGTGTACGAAATTTTTATCATGTTTGATGGACAGGTGATAGCTTTTAAAGGGGCCTTTTCACAGTTTTTGGCATGTTTTGAAATAAGTCATTAAATGCATTATATTGATAAATGTAAACAATGGATCTTAAAAGCTTCGGTAAAAAATCAAGAATAAAATTTAAAATAAGGAAAAAAAAGTAGCCGCAGCTGGACTCGAACCAGTGATCCCCGGAGTCCTGGAGTAACCTGGAGTAAAAACGCATTAGCCCGCTCGGCTATTCTGCCAATCATACTAGTTTGAAGTATTTTATGCATTATATTAGCAATCTTCGTCGTTTCACAAAATTTAACGACAACAACAGAACTCTCCAAATTATTCAATCGTTTCGCGTTGCAGCACTATATTTTCTAGGTTTTCAAATCGTCAAAAGATGCATATATTGGCTACATTAGACCATGGTAAATGTTCAGTAATACTGTTTCCTCACAAATGTCATAACTAGAACGAAAATTTGCGAATCTGAAACAACTTTTTTCAAGTTTGTGAATTTACCAAACAGTGAAAAGATCCCTTTAAAAAATAAACAAAGGCACTAATTTTCTGGAAAGAAGTACACAGAAGGGTGTAATCTCCAAGAGAAAAAGGTGGTTTCTTCAATCTGGGGTGAAATACTCTTATTATATGGGTGTGTCTCCATATTTTGTCTTCAGAAGAAAAATATAAGCATATCAATGATTATTTGTAGGAAGTATATTTGACTTTACCATAACATTATTACAAAAATACATTTCCTCTTCTCAAATTAATGTCAATTTTAAACAAAATGTTTCTCCAATAATCTTCAATGTTAGCCTGAAGTTGGTTATTAAATGTTGTACATGTACACTTGGGACACAAAATGAACATTTTTCTTATAAACCTCCAGAAAGTGAAAACAAACTTACATAATAGCAGAATTAATGATTTAAATACGCTTTAATAAAGCATTCAAAAGCAACTGAAAAAAAGCCAAAATAAAAGTTGAACATGGTCAAATGTCAAATATGATGGTTGACAAAGTCTTTCAGACACTTATAATTAAACCACGCAGGCTGTCACCCTTGTGGTACAATTCCTACACATCTAAACTCAAAACCATGTTAAAACCTTCGATAAACAACGGTACAGCACTTATTATTATTTCATTATTGTAATGACACCTTGCCAAAATATATAGAGGATATATTGTATTACAGAGGAAGGTCAAGTAAGAGGACATCGTGTCATGTATAAAGTATAAAAAGAACAATGTCTAATTTATAAAGAACAAGGTCCAATATATAGAGAATATAATGTTTAATATATAGAGAGCAAGGTCTAAATATAGAACAGTGAATTATGTTATAGAAAACGAGGTCAAATATTATAAAAAATATAAACATGTATTTTGTATACAGAACCATGTTCAATATTTATAGAAAAGCGTCCAATATATAGAGAACACAATATTAAATCAACTTCAAGTAAAGAGAGCAATGTCTTATATATAGATATCTAATTCCAACATATATAAGAGGCATAATGTCTCATATTTAAAGATGTCAATGCCATAGAGAACAATGTTTAATATGTAGAGAACATCATTTGATATTTAGAGAACAAGGTATGATATACATTTGTATAGAGAACAATGCCCAGCATATAGATCTCCAGCATATAGAGAGAAATGTCAAATAGATCTTTATTATATAGAACAAGATAAATTATGAAACCAAGGTCAAATATATACAACTATGTGAAATATATTTAAAACCAGGTCAAATGTATCTACAATTTGTGAAATATATGTGTTTTTTATGGGAAATACAGATCTATGACACACTGCATAATTATGGAGATTCCTTATGCCTCTGATATCCCATAGGTCATAAACATACTAATGGCCACAAAAATACCTCAAATAAAATACATATAAAAGTTATGCTAATTTTCTTCAGATTTTCATCCATTTTGAAAATGTCCCAAGTGTACAGATTTGGCCTAAAATCATGCTAGATCCTTTCAGCAAACAATTCAAGTTCCCTGTAACTTATCTTATTTTATTAGAATATGTAATGCCAATTTAATTTGTATTCTATATTACTGACTGTTTGGGTATTTCTTAGAATAAATGAAAACTAAAGTTGTCAAGTACAAATAACCTTAAATCTCTAAACATCAACCTTAAATCATCAAACGGACCTTCTAGCACAGAACATTATTTGGGGAAACATAAATTTTTATAGTCAAATGTAATAAAAATTTCAAAAGTATTTATATACATGTATGTTGAATGGTTTGCTTATTTTACTTGTATACATGTAAGTGTCCCAAGTGTACAAATGTTTGAAAATTGTATACAGTTTTGGCAAAAGCTAGTTTTTGCAGATTTTCTTATATAATAACAAAGAAACTTCACATATATTTGAAGGCCATCCTAAATTTTGATAAATCTGAGTTTTTGCTTTAAGATACACTGATTTGAGGCTAGGAAAAAAACTTTTAGGAGTATAGTTTTGAAAAATAAGTGTTAAAAATCATGAAAATTTCATTTTTCCATAATATTTTTAAGAACGCTTCTGATTTTGTATTTAAATTTTGCTTAAGATCATACTTCATGTTGACAAAACACACAAAATATTGATAACATGTTTATCCTAACATGTAGGATTTTATTAAGTGCCAAAGACATGTACATTTATCAAAAAAATAACAAAACATTTGGTTTACATCTTTTGTTGTGAAAAAGTGATTACATCTGACAGAACGGCCCTACTCATTTATAAAACTTGAACCCTTCACCTATGCAATACAAACAAAACTGTTGCCATAACTACACATCTAAAATTTGAGAAAAATTTTCATTTAGGCTTCATTATCCCACGCTTTTCAGAGAAAAAATTGGGATATTGTGGTTATCTCCGTCGTCCGTCCGTCTGTCCGTCCTGCCCACTTTCTCCTCCTACACTATAAGCATTAGAACCTTGAAACTTACCCACATGGTAGCTATGAGTATATGTGCGACCCTGCACTATTTGGAATTTTGATCTGACCCCTGGGTCAAAAGTTATGGGGGTTGGGGTGGGGCCGGGTTAGAGATGTTTACTCATTTTTTTGGTTATTTTACTATAATTTCTTCATGTCTACACCGATTGTCTTCAAATTGATACTGAACCTCTCTTATGACAATACGAATTATCTCAACTATGCATGGCCCCATTACCAACCCTGGGGCGCCCGCCCACATTGGTCACGCATACATAGGTCACGCCCACCCAAAATTGCCTTTTACTATAATTTCTCCATTTCTACACTGATTCACTTCAAATTGATACTGAACCTTCTCTTATGACAATATGGTAAATCTCAACTATGCATGGCCCCATTACCAACCCTGGGGGACCCCGCCCACATAGGCCACGCCCACCCAAATTGCCTTGTACTATAATTTCTTCATTTCTACACTGATGCACTTCAAATTGATGTTGAACCTCTTTTATGACAATACGATCAATCTCAACTATGCATGGCTTCATAACCAACCCTGGGGCACCACGCCCACATAGGCCAAGCCCCCCAAAATTGCCTTTTACTATAATTTCTTCATTTCTACACCGATTTACTTCAAAATGATACTGAAGCTCTCTTATGACAATACAGTCTATCTCAACTATGTATGGCTCCATTACCAACCCTGGGGCTCCTCGCCCACATAGGCCTAGTCCACCCAAAATTGCCTTGTACTATAATTTCTTCATTTCTACACTGATTAACATCTAATTGTTACTGAACTTCTCTTATGACAATGCGTTCAATCTCAACTATGCATGGCCCCATTACCAACCCTGGGGCACCCCTGGGTCAGACATGCGGCGTGAGGATACACGTCGGCCTCTGCCGGGCCATTTCTAGTTATTTTTTAAATCACCCATATTTGTGTAAAATTTGGAGAAAAATCAAGAAAAACATATTTAACAATGATATACATTTAAGTTGTTTGATGATATTTTCATGTATTTCAAAGTTTCCAATGTCCAGATAAATACCCTATTTGTACCCATTGAACACCTTTAAAACTTTAATTTTGCATTGTTATTTTGTGTTGGGCTTGAAGAAAAAAGATTGATCTGTATGCAAATGTTTACATTATATCTCACAATCATAACAGTTTCCAATTTATCGACAGTGGTGAGCGGGTTTTATCATGAATACATGATTATTAGTGCTTGTGATCATATTTCAGATGCCCCGGGGCTTTTATGGTTGGCATAGGGAGGGGTGCTCGCTCCCTTCCTTAATTGATTTTAGCTCCACTGGCCAAAGGGGGGGGGGCGGGCGCTGAGTATGCCCCCCCCCCCCCCTAAAGACTCTCTGTTGCCGGGTTTATCCGTATTACATATAAACTTTGCACTTTTTGGCATTATAAGAAGGTACTTTGATGAAAGTACATAAGGCGTGACATGCTCGAGAAGTGATTGTCAAAGCCTTCAAAATCAATTAAATCATGGAGCTTCACCCCCTGGACCCCTTAGCAGGGCTTTGCCTTGAACCCACCAGGGGCCCCTAAGCGCCCCCTGGACTCCCAGCAAATCTTTCAATATCCCGACCCCCTAAACAGAAATCCTGGATCCGCCCCTGATCCAGATCCCTTCCTTTGGAAAAACTTATTAACACCTTCGGCACATATAAGGCTGACTGATTGAATCAACCAGTGATAGATTCATTAAAATTAATGCGAATTTATATGGTAAGTGATTTTGAAAGCTTTGTACCAACAGATAAGTAGGTTTTGTCTCTTATACTACCTTTTTATATTGTATATATTGCCCTTTTAAGATTTATTCAAATATTTGTAGGTATATATACGGTAATTGTATATCTTAAATACTCTTAGACACAAAAATGTAGGTTTGTTAACATCAAACAACCATATCCATATTATCATTATGCATAGAGACTGATATAAGATATTATGGTATGAGATGGTTTGCTTTAAATGTGAATGTAATGTAACAGTCGTGCAAGAGATTGTTTAGTATACTATAACATCATGATGAATGCTTGGAATGATCATCGCATGAATTAGGCGCTCTCATAAAAATAGTCCGTTCTGAGCTCAACACAGAGGTGAATGTAATGTAACAGTCGTGCAAGAGATTGTTTAGTATACTATAACATCATGATGAATGCTTGGAATGATCATCGCATGAATTAGGCGCTCTCATAAAAATAGTCCGTTATGAGCTCAACACAGAGGTGAATGTAATGTAACCGTCGTGCAAGAGATTGTAGATACTTTTGAACTCATTACATAAATTAACTATAAGTACCTGTTTTTTTTTCTTCAAATTTATGATAATAAATGTATGCACCTTTTTGAATTGATTTATCATACAATAAATGAATTTCTTTATTTACAAACTGAAAGTCCATGAACCAAATTTTCATAAATTATGGTAAAGTTTATTATTTTACTTTGTGTAGTAAGTGTGTAGTAAAATGTAACTGTGAAACTGTGAGTACTTAACTTGTTAGCCTTATAACGGACTACATATTCATGAAAAGTTCATTAATAACAAAATTTGGTTTCATTTGGATTTCATGAGCTGTAAATTAACAAACACAATGGTTCATAAAAAAATCATGTAATCATTAACTCTTTTTTGCCATGACTTTGACCAGCTTAGGCTGTCAGTGTTACAAATGGCGGTTAACTGAGTTTTTTTATGTTAGTAATTTATCTTTACAGCATTCTTAAGATGTGCTTTATGTCAAGAAAATATTTGGGTATTTTGTTTCGCCTCTTCAGGTGCAGATTTGTATAATGTGATATTTGATCATGTACATCCTGATCTAAATATGTCTTAAAGGAGCGGATAAGTTTGTGAATACAAATAAGTGTAATTTTATATTAATAATGTAAATTTATACAGTTTAGCTGACAATGATGAAACACAATGTGCAGTATGAATTGGATTAAGTAAGTGGACGGTCTTTGTTAAGTTTATTTTAATTTCCATAATTGGAATGTATAAAATGGTTTGACTAGGTAAATTATTTTTTTTCCCTGTATTCATCATTTCAGCGATCTTGTACGTATATATGACAAACTTAATTGTCTCACAGCATATCTTGTTCAGGTCTGCACCAATAATATACTCTGAAGTCAAATGGGTCCCATTTTAAGAGCGCAATTTGCCATCAGTCATTTCACTGTGTCATCAAAGCCTGTAACTATCTATTTCATGTGTTTTGGATTGAAGTCACTATATTGACTTAAAAATAAATAATCCCGATGGCGGAAATGACTTATCATTTCATGTTCATGAACCGGTTTTAAAATACTTTGTAGACTTATCTGCTAGGCGGTGTGGACTTTTAGACCACCTGATAAACTTCAACTATATTTGCCCTAGTTCAGTAACCGACTAAAGATATGCTAACATAATACTGATGACTGATGAGTCTGTTGTGTCTTATATTCTCAATGCTACTTAAAATATTAAGTCCATTTCAACGTTTAGACTAATAATAAGCAAATTCGTTAAATTGATATCCCCCGCCAAATAAATTTGATTATTGATGGGTGCAAAACTAACAGAAAAGTTTATATGAAGGGTTGTACCCTTATCTCACTTATTTAAAAGTTACAACATAAAAAAACAACAATTGGCAATAACTCTTATTTAAGAAAGTGTAGGGTTATAGATTTTGTGCATGACAGCTCTCCTAATTGATATCTTAACATCCATTAAATTTCGTCTTTAAATCGTGTATAGTATCTGTGATATAGTCCTGAAAATTAAAATCAGACATGTACATATGTACTAGGGTTATGGCACTTTTTCTCATTGACAATTATACACCCATGACATTTCATGTTGAAATCTTGTATTTATAGTTTCTGATATAGCCCTGAAAAGTTACATCATACAAAAACAACAAAGTGCAATAACTCTTATTTAAGAAAGTGAAGGGTTATGGTTCTTATGCATGGTTCTATAAATGAGATATAGCCCTGAAAAGTTACATCATAAAATAACAATAACAAGAAAGGGCAATAACCGTTATGTAAGAAAGTATACGGTTATGGTTCTCGTGCATTGATAATTATACACCCATGAAGTTTTATGTTAAAATCTTGTATAGTATCTGAGATACAGCCCTAGTTACATCATACAAAAACAACAAAGCGCAATAACTCTTATTTCAGAAAGCGACGGGTAATGGTTTTTGTGCATGGCACCTGTCCTCAGCTATATTTATACACCCATAAAGTTTCATGTTGAAAACATATATTGAGTTTCTGAGATAAAGCCCTGAAAAGTTTGTGATTGACTGCACTGACAGACAGATCGACGGTACGTTTAAGTATATTTAGCGTACCCGGGGTACATTAAAGTATACTTAAGAGTACACAGGGTACTTTAAAGCAGTACCCGAGCCGAACCGACAATTACCAATCGAGCTTATTGACAGATTAAATAAATGATGATAGTGGTAACTATGATTGTGTGAAATATAATACAATAGTTTTCCTGAATTGAGTGTGCATGTGAATTAGCTAAAATAATTATAAAAACACCGATCGGGATTATACATTTCTGGAACTGAATTTGGTCCATAATCAGTTTTTAACTTTTTAAGCTGAAATAATATATATATATCATCTCATCTCATTTTCGCCTGTGGTCCCATCTGGGACATAGGCCGCCAACCAGCTTCCTCCAGGCGTCTCGGTTCTGGGCGAGTCTCTCAAGTTGCCCCCATGTTTGGCCCATCTGCTTAGCCTCTGCATCCTGGTCACGGCGCCAGGTGTTTCTAGGCCGCCCTCTCTTCCTTTTCCATTGGGGGTTCCATGTGAGGGATTGCCTTGTTGTATTGGATGCAGGCTTGCGAAGGGTGTGGCCTATCCACCTCCAACGTCTCTGAAGGATGTCTTCTTCAACTGGCTGCTGGTTTGTTCTTCTCCATAATTCTTCGTTGGAGATCCTGTCTGGCCAGCGGATCTTGAGGATCTTCCTGAGGCACGTGTTGATGAAGACCTGTATTTTCTTAATGGTGGTGACAGTGGTTCTCCAGGTTTCTGCTCCATATAGGAGTAGCGGCTTCACGATGGTATTGAAGAGCCTAATCTTGGTGGTGATGCCAATTACGCTGGATCCGCAGATGTTCTTCAGCTGGTGGAAGGCTGCTCGTGCTTTACCGATGCGGGTTCTGACATCTGTACCTGTTCCTCCCTGGTTGTCAAGAATGCTGCCGAGATAGGTGAAGTTGTCCACCTCCTCCAGCGCCTCGCCTTGGACTGTGATGGGTGTGTTGTTTAATGCGTTGGTCCTGAACCAACGCAATAACACCACGTATACGTTAGGTTACAACGAAGTAACCATCGTTTATACAAATACAACTATATTGCGGTAACATAACCATGTAAATAACTGCGTTAAATCAAGTCCCTAAAGTTAATATTAACCACTGTTTATACAATTGACCGCTGAGGTTAAAAAAACTGTCAAAACACCAATTTTTAAATGTTTATCAATATACGTAAATGCATTACATAAATAAACTTTCATTTTCGACTGATTTTCAGAAAAAAGTTTGTACAGATTGCATAACACCACCTTCTCCTAGGTCCGTGATGTCTGTTGTTATTCTGTTTGGCGTTTCTGTAGCAATAAGGTTTCAACAGGGTAGGGTAGCTAGCCCTACGCCCAACCTTCCTCCTTCTTAAGCGCGGGCTTGGGACCGTCCTTGGCGGAGTTATATATATATATATATATATATATATATATATATATATATATATATATATATATATATATATATATATATATATATATATATATATATATAATCTGAAAATATTGTCTTAAATCAATGTTATATCTTTGTATTAAAACACTGCAACACTCATGACTGTAAATTAGGCATTACCATATTTCTTTACAACGTAATGCATGTACATCATCGATATATATAACATTTAAAACGAAAATCGTTTTAAAATTCAAATGTTTGCATGGTTTTAGAACTACTATTTTGATATATTTGTTGTGGACAGCGTGTTTACGTTGAACGTCCGAAAAAAAAGATGTCCGAAAATAACTGCAAGCTGTTAAAACGCGAAATTAAGTTGAATTGAAACAAAAATGCGTTAAATATTATTTTTCATCAATCTGACATTTTTCACGGCGACTGATCGGAGCAATCTCACAGGGGTACTGTGAAAATCGTCAGATTTCCGACTTAACTCGTTTCCGTAGAGATAGCTTATGTCGTCCGGTTGTAAGCTCAATTTGATTGGCTGACGGGTTCAATGGCTTATTCTAAAAATAAATGCTGCTCGAGCAGTATATTGCTGCTCGAGCAGAAATTTTAATGCTCGAGCAGCATTTAAATGCTGCTCGACCAGTAAATTGCTGCTCGAGCAGCATTTTTTTCTGCTCGAGCAGAAGCTAAAGTTTCGACCCCTTTGGTGCGCCATACATGTCGATGTGAAGAGAAGCGCGTGTACCAAAGACGCTATCTGGACAGCCGAGTGTATCACTGTTATTGTAACGGGGCGTTCAACTCGACTGTTAGTTTACCTCATAGCGATCGCTCGTTTGTGTTTGGGTTTAAAGCCATGTTCGATGAATAGCCTCATTATATCTTTATACCTGTTATCTTCAGCAAGCTCTCCTGTCGCTGTCCGGTAATCTGATTGTGTCTCTGCTCGTGGCGGAGGCGGTGTGCGCCTCCCACGATGACGTGTTCAAGGCTAAGCTCCTCAGCTCCACTCTCTTCATGAGCGGCGTAACCACCGTCTGTCAGAACCTGTTTGGGATTCGGTAAGATATATAATAAAACATCGTCTCCATATCTTATATAACGTTCTATGCATTCACTGGTATCAAAAAAGTAAGACTTTAAACCAATTAACTCTTTTTCAATTCGAAGGAAGTTCTCAGATCGAAAACGCTTTACTGAGAAATGTTCAATGAGTAAAAGTCATTCAGAGGCAAGTAGATGTGCATTAAAACAGATTGAACCTTCAAATACAATACTATTATAAACGACGCCGATCTGAAACACCAGTATTCTATTTGCTAATGCAATATGCTTATTTTATAATCGCGTGATCCACATACTTCAGACTACCCCTGTTCCAAGGAGCCGCGCCAGAGTACGTGGTGCCGCTGCTTTTGGTGGCAAGTGCTGATGGCAATTTCTGTAGCGGCAGTAGCGAAACATCAGGTCAGTAGGGGCGCAAAGACGCTCGCAAACACAAATATCAATCATTCTTAAATTACTATTGAATTGACTTTATGGCGCTCTTTAATTCAATTTCGATGTCATATGCTATGTATCAGTCTCAGTTTACACAAACGTTAATCGATTATACCTTAACTATACAATTATCTAATTAAAACTAAGAAAAGTTGGGACATATATGACATTGACATGGTTTATTGATGTCACTCAATTTTACGTTCAAACGAAATAATTTGACACTTTCTTGAATAGCTCCGTACCAAACAATCCAAATATACTTTTCTCTATATAGAGAATAATATATAAGAGTGGGTGGGGTATGAGACTACTGATGCAAGCACCGTGGTCATAGCAACGACATAATTGGCCAATCACAATACACGTTCTTTACAAATGTGTAAAAATGGCGAAAATGAGAAATGGGGTTTTGTTAATACATGTAGATGAAAACTACAGCTATTATAATTACACAACGAGACATGTTAGCAACGATATTTGAGTTGCGTTTTATGTTTGTTTAACTTTTTTTTTCAGAAACCAATATGACCAGTAACCTTGCAGGATCAAACGCAAGCATGTCAAATATCAATGGCACTCTGGGCGCAGACATAGGCATGGAAAGGATACTTAACAACGTCAGAATGGTAAGGTTTTAAGGCGAGTGTTCAAAATTAACTAGCGATACGTTTTTTCTACTCGCACTTCTTCTATAATAATGATGTGACGTATGAAATGTTTATATTGCAAACTGTATACAGCAATTAGTACATTATTGATAAACATACATTTTTCAATTATTAATTTATCTATTTCCAGATTCAAGGGAGCTTAATCGTGGCCGGGTTTGTGCACGCGATGCTCGGGTTCACGGGCCTGATGGGGCTGCTGCTGCGCTTCGTGGGACCTCTCACCATCGTGCCCACGATGATCCTCATATTCATCGCCCTCGTGGGACCCGTGTTAAAGTTCGTGGAAGCTAATTGGGGAATTGCCCTGTCGTATGTAGAATAAGTTGAATTGATTAACGTTTCATGCAATTCTTATATGTATAACGTGTATGTTGCGCTACGTTTAGGCGTATATAATCCAGTTCTCTGATTTATCGGACAATCGTCTTACGTCAGGTTCGAGAGTAAAACAAGAGCCGCGTTTTTGAAAACAAGGTTTTATGCATATGCGTAAAGTGTCGTCCCATATTAGCCAGTTCCTGCCGCAAAGAATAATCAGAGACGACGCTTTCCGCAATTATGGTATGTTTCGTTTGAAGGAATGCAATAACACTCTTAAGCGTTAATTGCACACACTTATATATCTATATGTATGATACTTTACAAGTGTGTAAGTAGTTTTACTATAATCTTTAAGAATTTTCATTTGTATTCTCATACATATAACGCTGCTCACTACCAGAATAACATGACAAGCATGTATTGTTTTGTAAAAATCCACCCCGCGTGTATGCAGGACGATAGCGGTAGCGGTGGTGATGTTCCTTTACCTTGCCAAGTACAACATGCCTGTCCCCGTGTGGACCCCGTCGCTCGGGTTCTGTATTATACGATACCCCCTGCACCAAGTGTTTGCGGTGAGAGAATTCGTGAAAATGTGTTACCTGTTTGTAATATTAAGTTCCTTCCGTGCTTAATACTGTATATTAGTAATTCATAATATACTATGTAACACAAGGTTTAACATTGAACTATGAAACATTCTGATCTGCCCATTCCATCGCGTCTAGGTCGTATTTCCCATTTACCTAGATACTAAATGTATGTAATTTATATAAAATGTTTCTCCCGAGCATGTTGCCCATTACCTTCAACTGCCTGTGATGTTTATGTCTTCAATTTACATTGACATTTTATCATGGTTTGCAGCTCCTTTAAACCGGTTTAAACCCACAAAAGTAGTATTGAGCGTTTCGAGGCGATGACCCCCTTTTGATTCATTTCTGAGTTATAAGTTTGTGCTTATGTGTGTTGTCTTGTACATTTGCGTTGTATATCACAATTTGACAATTGGTTTCTTGCAATAAATATAGAACCTAATGATAAAATTATCATGCTAATGCAGCTGAATTTTCATTGTGTGAATAAACATACACATATATTATATTTTATCTCCCTCACTCCTTTACCACCCATGACTCATGTGTAATTATGTATCTCCAAGCTCACGGTATTTATTATTCCGAACTGTGTATCACACATATATACAATTTTTATTCCAATAATCATTTATTTCATTATCCTCGACTACCAACAATATTAAAGGGACCTTTTCACGTTTTGGTAAAGTGACAAAATTAAAAAATAGTGTTTCAGATTCGTAAATTTTCGTTTTAGTAGTGATATTTGTGAGGAAACAGTAATACTGAACATTTACCATGCTCTAAAATATCCTTTATATGCATCTTTTGACGATTTACAAACATGAAACTTATAAAGCGTTGCAAAACTTGGAGAGTTTTTTTTTGTCGCTATATTGTGTGATACTACGAGGATTGCTTATATAAAGTATAAAATACATCTCATGAGCACGGATGGCCGAGTGGTCTAAGAGATAGTCATTTTACTCCAGGAGACAGTGGTTCGAGTCCGAGTTGCGGGAGCTTTTTAGGTCCAATGTTTACAATATAAACTTTTCTTTCCCAGATCCTTATATCCATTATCCTCAACTGGCTGCTATGCGGCGCGCTTACGTATGCAGGGGTGCTTACGGATGATAAAACTTCCGTTGGTTACAACACGCGCACGGACTCTAGAATTCAGGTCATCTATGACAACCCATGGTTTACATTTCCGTATCCAGGCACGTCACTGTCTACAAGTTCTATCTTATTGATCGTAAGACGATAATTGATGACGGATGCATCTATAAGTACTAAAAGCTGGGACTTGAAGGGGCGGACTTGTCTTGATAAATAATTCGTGCACTGGCAGAATGGGAGAATTTTAAAATGAGGAGGCTTGGTTATTTTAAAGAAAAACAAACTTAATTGAAAAAAATAATCTACGAAGCATTTAGTTTGACAAATGCTCGGTAGTGAAAAACGTAGTATATTTCATTAAATAACCGTATTTATTTTTAATATTGCGGCAGTTCTAGGTCATAAAAATACCAGTTATAAAGCAATCATTTGTTGTTGTTTTCCCAAAATCTCTAGGTCAATACGGAGCATTTGGTTTCAACGCCGCAGCGTTTCTTTCCTGCATGATAGCAACTCTGATATCCGTCCTGGATTCTATCGGCGACTACTACGCATGCGCGAATGTGTGTCGCGTTCCAGCCCCGCCCAAACACGCGGTAAATCGCGGCATAATGATCGAGGGCGTGTGCAGCATGATATCCGGTACCGTGGGATGCGGCCATGCCACCACCACATACGGGGGCAACATTGGCGCTATTGGAGTAACGAAGGTACATGTACGCTGTAAATGGGATCACATTTGGGGTTGACAGTATAAACTCGTTTTAATGTTTTAATTATAGGGGGGGGGGGGGCGTTTAACGCGAATTTGATTTATCTGCCAATGTATTTGGTATCATACTAGTACCGGCATATAGTTTTTATTACACAAAGTTACTGAAGAAGTGCTCAATGAGCCGCGTTATGTATAAACTGGACTAAATGCAATGTGTCGTCAAAGATTAAATTGTGCAGTCCGTACAGGCTAATATGGGGCGACTTTTTCCATGGAAATCATAAACGACACGTTACGCTCATACATTAAGCCCCGTTTTCCCAGAGAGAGGCTCAATAATGACATATTTCCGAGGAAACTAAGAGTGGAGCTTGCTTCTATTTTATATTGATAATTTAATGCCATATCCTCAGCAAAGTGCTGTGATAATTAAAACTCTAATTAACTGAATGTTGGTCATACTTGTTGTTGTTATTTTCCATAATTATCATGACACTATAGTCAAATTGTAATATGGACAGAACGATACGGAAATTTAGAGTTTGGCCGCGAGCATCGATGTTCTTATTCAGGTGGCGAGCCGTCAAGTGTTTGTATGCACCGGAATCCTCTACAGACTGTTCGGCATATTCGCCAAGTTCTCAGCGCTCTTCATCAGTATACCATATCCGGTCCTGGGAGGGGCCATTGTCGTCATGTACGGAATTTTCTTCGGCGTCATTATATCGAATTTAGAGGTATGAAGTGGTTCAATTTGGCGATTGAATGTCTCTTTTTCTGTCGTTTATCTGTATAGTATTTTATAAAAAAAAGTGTCGTACTTGAATTTAAAACGGTAATTCTTCTTTGACCTCACCTTTTAAATACTATATTGCACATTTAACGCATGATTACAATGCAACGTAATCAACTTCTTCTATCTTAATTCTAAAGAACAAGAGGTGCTACGATCCAGTAAACTTGAGACCGATTTTGACTTAGCGTATATTTAATTACTTTGTGTACGCTGTCGACTGGTCAAACTGATGTTAAACCAAATATAGTAAAATAATAAAAATATAATTATCCTTCTATTTAATTGACCAACACAGAAGTATGATCATGTAAGCGTCTGTATTTGTTTTAGGTGACTAACATGTCATCTCCCCGCAACATCGCTATACTGGGACTGTCCGTGTTCATCGGTCTGTGCGTGCCCGCGTGGGCACGAAAGGTGAAAAATCCCGTGCAAACAGGTAATTCATGCGTTGGGAAGTCGCATAAATAGAAGTTTATCCTGCCTCTGTTTCAAACATTGACCTAATAAAGTCGGGTCGACTAAATTTTCCTATCTCAGGTAAACAGAAGTAGTGTATTCCTACGCACGCTTTGACGATTAACATGTTCTAATATTTGACTTTTGAAATTTATTGGGACGCATCATAAATGTTGTCGTTATGTTATAGATGTATAACATCCTATTGATCTTTTTTAAAATATATTACCGAACCAGCTTTTCGTATTTATCATTTTCATTTACTTGATTACGCAATTTATGACGTATCTAGTGTGACGTCATTTCTCGGACGAAACATACTATCCATCCGTAATTACTCTATGTTTTCGGACACTCTAAGTTTTCGGACACCCCGTTTTTTAGCAAAAATAATTATTTTTCGTGACTCTTAATTTTCGGACACACGAGTTTTCGTCCATAATTAATGTCTCTAAGTTTTCGGACAGTATATTTTACAGCGCTATTTTACCAAATTTCGGTCCTGTTTTCGATATCTAATGACACCTCGATCATGGTGTTTTACAACCAGATTAACATCATAAAACATGACAGGTGCATGCCTGAGGGCAACGGACCATAACATTTGCGTTATAGGGTAAATAACATTGTAAACCGGTATGAATCAATGGTTTCGCCCGATAGCATAAGCTTTATGACAATTACCAGGGGTAGTGCCAATTAACATGAGTGAATCCACATGAGTGAATCCTTTGTCTGTGGTTAAACCATGTGACCTATGTATCGGTCAGCTTAGCAATTAGTGACGGTACAGCAGAACTGTGCTATTATCTACCGCAATGGTACTTCCCCTTTTCAGTAAAATAACTGACAAATACTAAACGCTTCAAAGTGTGATGCTCCCTATTGCAAGTTTTACGAACAATGGAAGGTGTAAGACAACAACTATCGGAAATGAACAAACAAAGAATTCATTGTTTGAATTTTTACGTTAATTACAGGTTCATACAAGCGAGTATCGGTACATCACATTCTCATCTTTGAACTCGTTGATCAAAGTACAACCTTGTAGTAACGATCTGTCAAATAAATTAAGCATTTAAAATTATTTAAAATGCAGTGCAAACACATATAACTGTAATTTATACTATACGGCATGGCATTATACAAGCGCGTGCTATTACCCGTAGTCGTTGATACAATTGACGCTATTTCGGACACTTCAATTTTCGACTCTAATTTTTCGGACACCTGTATTTTGTGAATATTTTTCGTATCTAAGTTTTCGGACACGAAAAAAATTAATTATTTTTAAGTGTCCGAAAACATAGAGTAATTACGGTAGTTTCTCTCAGGATTTTAGGGACAACAGTTTTGACATGGTGGTTTTAACAGTATTTTTTTTTATATTTGTAAAGCATTGAACGAATCATAAACGTATTTTGGATTGTGTGTTTGACATTCATAATTGTTAACTTCGAAAGGAATACATAGAGAATACATGGTCGGTGCCGAGATGGAGAACGTTTATCCGGTGAGGCTTAGAAAAAGAAAATAGGGCGAGCTTTAGCGAGCCCTATTTTTCTTTGTCGGGCCGAACCGGATAAACTTTCTCCATCTCGGCACAAACCATGTATTCGATTTATCCTGCTTCATGCCAAGTAAAAGATCACATTCTCGATTCGCTTTTTATTTCTTCTCATCTTTTCAATAGGAAAGTATTAAAAGGAACAGTTTAAAGTGGAACTATTTTTTACGTGACACAATCGGTAGTTATTCGGTCGTCAGGAATGTTGTGTACATGTAGGAGGCACGACAAGAATAATTATATTTTAATGTCAATTAATCGTTTGTCTTTCATAAAATGTGGCAACGGCATGAAGCAGGATAAATCGAATACATGGTTGGTGCCGAGATGGTGAAAGTTTATCCGGTTCGGCCCGAAAAAGAAAGATAGGGCTCGCTAAAGCTCGACCTATTTTCTTTTTCTAAGCCTCACCGGCTAAACTTTCTCCATCTCGGCACCAACCATGTATTCTCTATTTATTTGTTCGTATGCATCTTTAATGTTAATAATTATTTTCACAGCTGCATGGTCCTTGCTTATTATTTTCATGATCGTAATATTTATGATGATGATGATGATGATGATGATGATGATGATGATGATGATGATGATGATGATGATGATGATGACGATAATGATGATGATGATGCTGTTGATGATGATGATGATGATGATGATGATGATGATGATGATGATGATGATGATAATGATGATGATGATGATGATGATGATGATGATGATGATGATGATGATGATGATGATGATGATGATGATGATAATGATGATGATGATGATGATGATGATGATGATGATGATGATGATGATGATGATGATGATGATGGTGATGATGATGATGATGATGATGATGATGATGATGATGATGATTTCTTGCTGTAGTCGTTCTCAAGACTCAATGGTGCCGGCATTTCAGGTCACTTGGTGTTTGACAAGATCATGTCCATGCTTCTTGAAAATCCAAAATTGGTCGGAACGGTTATCGCGTTCGTGCTGGACAACACCGTACCAGGTGAGAGACTTCTTCAATAGTTTGTGGATTTCAGATAGATTGATGCGACTAGAGCGCTGATCGAAGTTCGCCAGTTTTGGACGACTGGTAAAAACAATTAATTACAAAATGGTAGGGGAAGCTTTGACTGTATTATTCGTACAAAATGAACGTTGTTCTGTCCCAATAGCATTATATTTAGCCTATGAAGTCAATCTGTCCTAATATACTGTAGATACGTCTTAACTTGACGATGTTACCTCTTTATATTTTTGGGATACCTCATTATGTTATGTGATCATTATTAATATGAAATAGAAACTTCTTCACATGGTATGGTCACTTTTCTATATGGTGTGGTTACATGTTTATATGATTTAATAAGTTCTCAATATGTGGTGATCCATACGTCTTTCTAGGGTTTGGTCATTTCTGTATATAATGTTGATCATTCTTTATATAATCTTCATCGTTTAACGAAATCTCCAATATAAAAACGATTAGTGGACCATGTAGGATAAAAAGTATATCAATAAAACTTACAAACAGAAATAATATAAATGATAATACACCAACATGTCACATAAAAATTAATGAATATAGGGCACAAAGTCATTTATGTGGTGTATCAGTTGCTTTATACCATTGGAGGATTTAAACTCTAAAGAAAAAGCCTCCTCTTTCAATGAACCATTGAAGGATACACAATACTTTAGTCGAATGCAATGTGACGGTGCACAGTAATACATAATCCGTTTATTTCACCGGTTTATCAAAATGCATTGTTATGACAAAGGCACATACATAAAGATGTTTCCCTTTATATAAAGCTAATGCAATAGCACAACTATTAAGATTGACTCAAAATTAGGTAACACTTTTTTGCCGATACTATATCCATGAGGCATATACCTGTACCTTATATCATGTTGTTTTTACAATACATTGTAATGGTCAAATCGTCTCAATGCCACTTTTGAATCCTCAGGGACGCCGGAAGAGCGCGGTATCACCGCCTGGAAGGTGAGCGACGCCGACGAAGACGCGGAAGTGGACAGGTCGCTCTTCATCGAGGGATATGACGTGTACCGGCCGTTGATGCCCCAGCGCTTCCGGTTTTCTCGGCTGTTGAAGTACGTCCCCTTCTTGCCGTACCATCGAGGCGCAGTCGAGAAAGAGGTGGACAAGAATCCTCAATCACCTTGATAAACTTAAGGATAAAGCATTTGTTGCGTGTTAGACAAGATTTTTTATATATAAACTATTATAATTTTTATTTGTTTAATTCAGTTTTAATTTTTCGATATGCATTTATTGATTTTTGAATGGCTTTTATAACGTCATAAATGTGTCCCTACTCGATAAGAGGTTTTACGACAATCCTCAGATGACATGAAGAACTTGCTCTTCCAGTTGAAGATTGGCATCTTTAATATTTTTTACGGCTCGCGAGTTTTTAACAAATTCGATTTCAAACGTTTTAAATACATGACACGCATATGTTTAAATATGAATTAATATTTTGATGTTTTGTGGCATTTTAACTGTATATTGAAATATTCTTACCGTGTTTTCTGTTGTTGTTTTTATTTTGATTGCCTACTGTGAAAATACAATTTACTTGATATTTCTTGACACTTATGCAATTTTGAACTGATGTTTATGCATTATTATCATTATATATGATATTTCGATTTCATTCTAATCCATGCTTGAATGACATGACAATAATCATGTGTACACTATAAACACGACCACAGTTGTCTCTTTTTAATATCGGACGCTAGCGAACAACTTTCATTAGGGAACGAACTTTGTGAAACACTGCGCATCCTTTCTTGTCGACTACCGTTCCCTTGATTTAGGTATTCATGCACAAATTAATAGTTTTAAATATTAAAAAAATATATATATAAAAACTGTCGAAAACTTAAGGCCATCTTTTTTGTCGAACGTGCTGTTCGTCGATGAATTGTATAAATATTAAATTAAAAATATTAATGATTAAATAACGATACTTGTGAACTCTAGAAAATCTATAAAATTGAATATATAATTTATACATATACATATATATGTGTGTCATATTCAACATTGCGTTACCTATGTGAAATTGAAAACAGAACGAATAAAATATTGGGACTTATTATATAGTTGCATTAAGTACCATTAAGTACCAATATCGAAAAAGTTGTCCGGATTATATAAATAATTTATTTCATATAGTTTTTGAAAAAAAAGTTTCCAAACAATATTCAGACCAATATCTTTTTTGAAAAAGTGTTAACATGGTAATACATTAACAAAGAAATATAAAGAACAACATGTTTTTCTTGAAGAAATATTATTTTGGTATATAATCTCTATATTTGCACAATATGATGTTTTGATTTAGGATTACTAATACAGAACATTTCACAGCGTACTTTTAACAAATAGTTTTTAATAAAATGAAATTTACTGATGATGAATTATGTTAATTTTGCAACAAAGGAGTAAAACATTTCTTGGAATGTCATATGTCTAAAGCAATAATTGACGAGATGTTAACAGGACAATCTTTTCCTTTCATGAATAAGAAAAAAATGTGCTTATTCAATAAAGTCTTCTGTAGCTATAATGCTATTTTGTATATAAGTTTGAGTTAGACAAGTGTAAAATGAATAAATTCATTCCACTCATAACAGGGGCCAATAAATGCACAATGAATAATTATGAATGAGATCGGAAATCGTTTGATGCTATTGTCTCACAAACTTAACTCATTTATGCCTAGTGTCTAGAAAAAAGCCTTGGCAAACAGCGTAGACCCAGATGAGACGCCGCATGATGCGGCGCCTCATTAGGGTCTGCGCTTTTTGCTTAAAGGAATTTATGTAAGAAATATTCGAAATATAGAAAAAAAATATACTAGACATCCCTAAATTTGGAAATAAATTGATCCAATTTAGACGGATGGGAGTGTCCACTAGGCATAAATGGGTTAGTGTTTTAAATTTAGTCATTGTTGTAGTTTGTATAACATTGTACCGATATTATTATACCCTACCGTTTGCAATCTCTAATGTAGATCTGTGTGTCAAAAAGCACAATTATATGTACCCATTTTTTTCTATGCCTTATTCATCGGTTGTTTTTCATCTGTTATTCCAATTTATACTTACTTTTATTGAATATACATACTGGAACATGTTTTCTTTTTTTCTTTTTGTATATGTATTAAATGTTTTTCCAACACAATATTGCATGAACTTGTATTGTGCAAGTACTTGATTCAATGATGTAATAACTTCTTGTAGTTTGAAACCATTAAGCATTATTCTCACTTTTTACAAAGTATGTAAACCTTAATAAACATGAAGAATCTTTTTACGTGTTCTGCTATAATATGTTTTCACCAACAGAGATGTATTATACTCTTCGGTATAAAAATAATATTGTTGTTGATATACACTTCAACACCGTTATTTCGAAGTCGTCGGGACCGTTAAAAAAACTTCGGATTAACGATAATTCGAAATAAACATTTGACAGAAGACTTCTTTGATTCTGTAAAAATAAAATGTTGTGGAATTCGCATGGTTTTGTTACACGCTTACTTAAAAGCGTAAACTAGTCAGATAGCAAATAGATTTCCACTTGTAACAAAGGGGGGAATAAAACGATTCTTTTCTTGTTTTTATTTTTTTAGTCTCATTACAGAACATATAAAATATAAAGAATAACACAAATTATCAGACATACATACATATGAATACATTTTCGGAAATGAAACATTTTTTTAACTAATACGCGATGTATCTCTGAACAACGGTGTTCGCGCAGACGACAAAGGTGAAATGATCGGCTTTTGACGCGCCACGACAAAGGTGTGAAATTACGCACCGTATTTTGCAGTTTTGACTTCGGATTAAAGATTGATAATTAGGTGCGAATTATAGTGTTGGGACCAACTGAATCACTTCGAATTAACGATTTCTTCGGTTTAACGAAGTTCGGATAAACAATGAAATTTTACATTAAACAAAGGAGAACCAAAATCGGGACCTGAAAAATACTTCGAAATAACGGTGACTTCGGATTATCGATGTTCGAAATAACGGTGTTGAAGTGTAAATGAGTTACAAGCAAATGTACCTTATATAGCCTTTCTGACATCTGTATAGTAAAGTTAGAGACACTGTCTACGGTTCTGACCTCAATACCTTGCATGCCATTGACTTCAACTATATATATAATTTTAAGTGTGATACACACGCATCTTGTCCTCTCTGACCCTGATTGCATTACATGTTAATATGTATGTATTTGCAGTTTTGAAATAAATGTGTTGGAAAAATAATCTCTATTGATCAAGACTACCAAAACAATACTCGCCGTTTTAAATGTGAAAACTGCACCATCAATCAATGGTTTTTGCGTTGATGCCTACTTTGTGGTACCGGGTAATTATCTCATAACGTCTTATTGTTATATTCAGTGCGGAAAACGCAATAATTTTTTTCCATAAAATATGTATTATGTCACCTTTCGTTAACCAATATATACTTCAACAAACATGGATTTATACTTGTAAAACCAAACAAAACTACAGGGTGGTGTACACTTCAACACCGTTATTTCGAAGTCGTCGGGACCGTTAAAAAAACTTCGGATTAACGATAATTCGAAATAACATTTGACAGAAGACTTCTTTGATTCTGGTAAAAATAAAATGTTGTGGAATTCGCATGGTTTTGTTACACGCTTACTTAAAAGCGTAAACTAGTCAGATTAGCAAATAGATTTCCACTTGTAACAAAGGGGGGAATAAAACGATTCTTTTTCTTGTTTTTATTTTTTAGTCTCATTACAGAACATATAAAATATAAAGAATAACAACAAATTATCAGACATACATACATATGATACATTTTCGGAAATGAAACATTTTTTTAACTAATACGCGATGTATCTCTGAACAACGGTGTTCGCGCAGACGACAAAGGTGAAATGATCGGCTTTTGACGCGCCACGACAAAAGGTGTGAAATTACGCACCGTATTTTGCAGTTTTGACTTCGGATTAAAGATTGATAATTAGGTGCGATTATAGTGTTGGGACCAACTGAATCACTTCGAATTAACGATTTCTTCGGTTTAACGAAGTTCGGATAAACAATGAAATTTTACATTAAACAAAGGAGAACCAAAATCGGGACCTGAAAAATACTTCGAAATAACGGTGACTTCGGATTATCGATGTTCGAAATAACGGTGTTGAAGTGTATTTCAATCGATGTAAAAGATTTCTGTTCCCAAGTTTTTTTTTAATCCATTGCCTCGTTATAAAACATGTATGATAAATGCATGGTAGGTAAAATAAACGTGTTATGCCTTATGATAAATGCACATTTACATATTAATCGGCTTTAAAATTATTCACGACCACAACGGAGACAAAAAAATTGTCACATTCACAAATAAATCAGAACACGAAGTTTATCCTTATAGAATAATCATTCAACAAGACAGTAAGCGGCTTGATGTATAGTTTCGAAGAAGGTATTTGCTAGCACGTGAGTTGTTAGGATTTAAAGGTGATGATTTTATAATTTCACGATTCGTCAAGCATACTTTAATACTTTTTGACTTATTTGATTTGAAAAAAGTCATTTTCTCGCCATTTTATCATAAGAAATACAATGTGGCGATTTAAATAAAAGTTACCTATTCGCATTCCAACAATGGCAAACGTAAACGGCATGTTAGTAAATAACGAGCTTAACAGTGACCGCGATGTGGACCTGACGGACGTCTATTGTGCGGATGACGCTTCCAAAGGCGATGCAGTTGAACTTAAACCAAACGCAGACGACACCGATCAGATGAGAGCGGCAAATGCAGCCGGGAAACCAGACGGACCAAATGATGTCAGGTATCGGTGGACAGCCTAACTGGAAAGTACCTGATTTACGGCGTCAACGACTCGCCACCACTGCACGTGACTGTGGTGTGCGCTTTACAGGTGGGAACATTATATAACATTATATATTATACATGTAGGCAGAGTATTAAGTGGGCGTGCGTACATTTAAACTTTATTAAAAATTATTTAAATATTAATTTGTTTTGTTAATATCGACGGCTCTTGTTTTAAAGTTTTTGCAAAGTTTATTTACATTTATGAAATAAATGTGGGACCAATATAACAAATGCAGTGCTAATATAATGTATAGCTTGAGTGGTGTATGATTATTTTAATTAATGAAACATAATCGATTTTTATTGTTGTTGTCAACCAGCCCAAATGCTGTTTCATACAGTGCAAAACCATATCACTAACCATATTGTATACGTGCATCTAACGAACAATTGTTATTACGTTTTGTACGTATATAATTACGTTACTGTTAACGTGTGATCCGTCCCAATAGATTCAGTACACTTTTCTTCTGAACACTTTTAAATGAGGCGTCTCGATCTGTGGAAATTGGCTTTCTACAAGTGCGTAATGTGTCGTCCCATATTACCGTGTGTAGTCCTTAAAAGCTAATCCGGGATGCAACTTTCCGCGTAGACAGAAGTTTTATTAAAAGGACCTATTTTAACGAAGCATTCCATAAAGCGGAATCGTAGCCTCTGATAAGCATGTGAGAACTGCACAGACTATTCTTGGACGAAATTTTAAACACATGCGTTAAGCCCGTTTCCCAGAGCAAGACTCATATTATTATAGCAGCGTCGTGCGCAAGTGGATCTCAGGACAAATCCGACTAGGGTAGCTCACAGCAGCGTCGTGCGCAAGTGGATCTAAGGACAAATCCGACTAGTGTAGCTCCAGCCGCGTCGTGCGCAAGTGGATCTAAAGGACAAATCCGACCAGTGTAAGCTCCGGCCGCGTCGTGCGCAAGTAGATCTAAAGACAAATCCGATCAATGTAGCTCCAGTCGCGTCGTGCGCAAGTGGATCAAAAGACAAACCCGACCAGTGTAGCTCCAGCCGCGTCGTGCGCAATTGGATCTAACGATAAAATCGGACCAGTGTAGCTCCAGTGTGCACGTCCAACCGTATACTCTAATGAGTAGTCATCATGTCTGCTAATAAGACCACTTAATGTTGCGGGAACACACTTAACGCAACAAACTTTATTACATAATTTTCTAACAAAAAGAAAGACTGGACGCGAAAAAAAACACTCAAAAAACGTTGTGAGGAAGAGGGCCTGTCCTTTAATACCAAATTCACATGAGGCTGAATAATGAAGTGTGTCTCAATATTAATAACTTATCAGCTTCAAGCTTCACGAGATTTATAACTTAATATTAATAACGACTGCATTTGAACCTAGGTCAATGTGTCCAATACGCTATCAGAACAAACGGAGGTATTCCCTTTATTGCAACACGGCATATAACTCGATTAATAGATCACCCCATCGTAATGGCATAAGATGATTTTTAATAAATATTCATTATTACTAAAAAAAATTATTAGGCGCGTTCTTAAAATACCGGGCTAAATTCATGTGCGTAGAGTGTCGTCGGAGATTAGCCTGTGAACTCTGCACTAGCCAATCAGGGGCAACAATTGCCGCCTAAACTTAATTTTCGGTACGTACATACTTAATCTGAACAAGTCTCGTCCCTGATAAGCCTATGCGTACTGCGTGCAGGCTGTACTTAACGTTCATCATTAGGCCCAGTTGGCACAGAATGATATATCATCCCTTATTCAGCAAGCTCTCCTGTCGCTGTCCGTAATCTGATTGTGTCTCTGCTCGTGGCGGAGGCGGTGTGCGCCTCCCACGATGAACGTGTTCAAGGCTAAGCTCCTCAGCTCCAACTCTCTTCATGAGCGGTGTGACCACGTATGCCAGAACCTGTTTGGGATTCGGTAAGATATATCATAAAATATCATCTCGGACATGAATTTTCCGTTCAATTGCATCACTGGTATCACAAAGGGACGTTATCGCCCTTAATAAACTCGTTAAAAATTACTTTAAATGACGTTTCCGAGTACTTACTATGCACATGGTGAAGTATTATGACTTTGGGGGTTCACAGTTGAGCTTTAATGGATATAACAACCGGTTAGTGGAGTTATGTTGTTTTCTTCAAATAACTAATTAATCTATTTTTCTTAAAAAATTAGTGCATACAAATACCAAATTTATGCTGTTTATGGCAATGTGGAATAAACCAGAATAACTTTACTTATTATCGTGTGTTCTTTGCCCAAATTACGGTTTAATACGGCATTAATCTTCACTGTTCCGCTGCACGCAACGTGAAATGTTGGCGCCGATTTCAGACGCATTAAGTATTTATTCTTACATCTTAAGATATCGGCACAAACTGCAAGAAACACTTTATAATGCACTAAATATGTGTGCAAACGTGTTTCAGTAACTTCCTAAAAAACCGCGTTGATCTTGCCACCCTGATTCAGATAAAAAATGCTTTTACTCCGAGACGCCCTATACTTTGAAGTAATTTTTGAGGAAGAAAACTGTGCATTGACTGCATCAAACATATTGAACCAAAAAAAGTATCGCTTATTATAACGACGACGACTGAAAACACCGGTTTAATAATTACCCTATTCATTATTTTATATAGCTCAAATGACACACACCATGGACATCAGATCATTTGCTATTTGTCAATTGAGAACTAGTTATATTTCAGTGGCAGTCCAATGAATATTAATAAATATATTAAAATCATGTTTTGTATAAAAGAAACGGCAAGAACATGTTAAAAAAACCAACTCGAATCTCCTTTGTCAAACAACAGTAGACAATCACGGAGTTGTCGCCAAGCGCTGGTTTTCACCACTGGTTAGTTTGCAGTTGGTAAGCATAACGCTATTTACAGTGCCATCTATTATGTATACCTATTATTTCGAATGGTGTCAATCCATTATGCTAATTCCTACAACATGGCTTGTCCAATTTACTAAACTAATCTTATAATCGCGTTATCCACATACTCCAGGCTTCCCCTGTTCCAAGGAGCCGCTTCCGAGTACGTAGTGCCCGCTGCTTTGATGGCCAGTACGGATGATTCCTTCTGTAACAGCAAGAACGAAGCACCAGGTCGTAGTGGAACAAAGACATTCGCATGCACACAATATTTAAATTGTTACTTAATTGATTTATAACGTTTTTTATTAAAAAGGCAGCTACGTGTAAGTATGATGTTTCGTATTAATTTGTAATAGCTTCAAGGTAATAGGCGACGTATTAGTTACTTAATTATTAGAATAATCTGTCTGACACGTATTTACGTTGGAACAGATAAGACATGAGCATGTTTATTTAATGTCAGTATTTCGTTCCAACGAAATAACAAGCTAAAATAACTGCCGGTTGCGCATATGTAACAAGTTAATTTTAATTCTTCGTAACCATGAGGCATGATTAGTGATCACTTACTCGCCGTGACTATTGCGTAAAATATGTGTTAACTACGATTTAGTTCTTAGTGACATCGTTGCAACGAGATTCTTTGACACTTGCTTCTATAGGCACATACCCCACCCACCCATATATACATTTCTCTATATACATATATTTATCATTGTAGCGAAATAATTAGCCAATCACAAGACACGTTCTTTGACATCTATTCAAATGGCGTATACACGAGATGGAGTTTCGTTTACTGACTTTAAAAACAGCTTTTATCTTACTCAAAGAGAAATGCCATCAATTATATTCGAGTTGCGTATCGTGTTTGTTTACCATAATATTTTTTTAGACATGATCTTTTTCAGAATCAATAGTAATCAATCAAAAGGCCTTGTAGGAGCAAACGTCAGCATGTAGGATCCGTTGGCGCTCTTGACGTAGAAATTGGCATGGATCGGATACTAACAATGTCAGAATGGTAAGGCACAATCACTTTTATCGAAAATGAGTGTTGAAACCATTCAACAGCGTCAGTTTACCAACTCACAACTGTCATTTAATGATTTTAACGAATTGAATTATTGTTATATATAATTTAGCCATCAATATAACACTATCGATATACATATATATTCGCAAAGTATATTGTATCTGTTTCCAGATTCAAGGGAGCTTAATCGTGGCCGGGTTTGTGCACGCGATGCTCGGGTTCACGGGCCTGATGGGACTGCTTCTACGCTTCGTGGGACCTCTCACCATAGTGCCCACGCTGATCCTCATATTCATCTTCCTTGCGGGGACCCGTGTTAAAGTTCGTGGAAGCTAACTGGGGAATTGCTCTGTCGTATGTAGCATTAGTTGTATTGATTAAACGTTTCACGTAATGCTGATATGAGACGCGTTCTGAGAAAACGGGGCGAAATGCATGTGCGTAAAGTGTCATTCCAGTTAAGCCTGTGCAGTCCGCACAGGCTAATCAGGGACGACACTTTCCGCTTTTATGGGTATATTTCGTTTATAGGAAGTCCTCTTCTACACAAAAATCAAGTTAAGGCGGAAAGTGTCGTCCCTGATTAGCCTGTGCGGACTGCACAGGCTAATCTGGAACGACACTTAACGCACATGCATTAAGCCCAGTTTTCTCAGAACCAGACTGATACGTACTTTTTTAGGTGTGCTTCATTTAGGCGTATATAATCTAGTGCTCTGACCTATCGAACCTCGTTTCGTGTAGGTTTGTGAGCAATATATGGCGCGTTCCTGGAAAACAGGGTTTAATACATGTTCTCGAAGTATCGTTATATATTTGCATGTGCAGTCCATACACGCTAATGAAGGAAGAAATATTCTTCTTGCATGGTATTTTTCGTTTAAAAGAATTAAATAAAATGCTTTCTCTTTAATGAAATACAAGTATCTATGTAAATGTATGATACTTCCCATGTATACACGTGATTACATGACAATGGTGTATTGTATTATCTAAATCTCACCACGTGTGTATGCAGGACGATAGCGGTAGCTGTGGTGATGTTCCTTTACCTGGCCAAGTAAACATGCCTGTCCCCGTATGGACCCCGTCGCTTGGGTTCCGTATTATACGATACCCCCTTCACCAAGTGTTTTGCAGTGAGTGAATGAATGACTTTTTGTTAACGGTTTGTGAGTATACGTTGCTTGCCTGCTTCATACGTTATGCTATTAATTCATAATATGATACTGGTTCTAAGAAAACAGAGCTTACCTGGGTAATGGGTGTGAGTAAAGGGTCGTTCCAGCTAACATTTTGCACTCCGCACACGCTAATCAGAGACGACACTTACGCCCTAAACTATTTTCGTTTAGAAGGACTTTTTTCAAACGAAAAAAAACGTCCATTATAAGCATGTGCGGACTGCAAGGCTACTCTGGAACGCTGGTACGACACTTAAAGCACATGCATTACCGGTAAGTCCCGTTACCTAGGGCGGCTCATATATGCATGTGCGGACTGCAAGGCTACTCTGACACTGGGACGACACTAAACACAACATGCATTACCGGTAAGTCCCGTTTACCTAGGGTGGCTCATATAACCGTAACAAAGCATGCTAATATGCCGTTGCTTCGCGTCCGATTCGCGTTTCCAACAACATCGATACTTAAATTATTTTACCTTACATGTATATAAAATGCTTCCCAAGATCATGTTGTCCATTATCTTCAACTACATAGTCCTTATCTTCAAGTTTCTATAATATTATACGTGATGTTTTCAGCTCTTTTAACCGGTTTAAACCCACGATGCTTTGGGCTGACCGTTTCAGGGCGGCGACCATAGTTATAAAAACCAGTTCAAACCCACAACAATTTCTAGCATTGGCCATTTCAAGGTGGCGACCCCAGTTTTTTATTTGTTGAGTTTGTAATGTACTTGGTTGTATTGTACAGGACATTTTTTATTTACTGATTGGCGAGTGGGTTCTTTCCATAAATACAGAACCTCATGCTATTATGATAATTTTTCTCCTGCATGTCCAGCTTAATTTTCAGTGGTTGAATATTTATACTATTATTTCTCTCCCTCTTACTTAACTTCAAATGACATTAATGTAATGTTTTCTCTCCAAGATTATGGTCTCCATTATGCCAAACGCTCTTTAACACTTACGTTATGTCTCCTTTAAAAATGCTGATATTTATTATCCTCGACTATCATCAACTGCCAACAAATTTATATAAACTATTCTTTGTCAGATCCTTATATCCATTATCCTCAATTGGATGCTTTGCGGCGCGCTTACGTATGCAGGGGTGCTTACGGATGACGTCACTTCCGTGGGTTACAACACTCGCACGGACTCGAGAATTCAGGTCATCTATGACAACCCATGGTTTACCTTTCCGTATCCAGGCACGTCACTATATTATGATCGTAATACGATATTTGATTGCCTATGCATTTAGAAATACAAAAAGCCAGGGCTCATTTGTTTGACGGGGAGAACCTTTCTTGTAAAAGTGTTCGTACACAGGAAAGGGACAAGAAAATGTACACATGAAGAGGCGTTTTCCGTAAAAACTAAATTTAACAAGACTTTTGCCAAGCAAAACGGTCCCCTACCGGTGAAACTCCACCATGTTCAGCAATATTTCTAGTCTATATGTTGCCATAGCAACCAGAATTCTTGACGCAGGAACAAAATGAAATGACGTGCATAATCTCCATATTGCCATCAGTCCATGTTTCACGTTTCATGAAAAAAATATGAAGAACTTTTAAAGTTGACGGATTGACAGACAGACAGAGGGCAAACCTTAAGTCCCTCCGGTTTCACCAGTCAGGGACAATAAAGCAAAGAGATGTAGGTATCCTTCAATTAAACGATATTCTATTGCTTAAAAACGTTAACATTTCTAAGCTATATTTTCCTCTCAACTACAAGGTCAATTCGGAGCATTCAGTTTCAACGGCGCAGCGTTCCTTTCTTGTATGATAGCAACACTGATCTCCGTTCTGGATTCTATCGGCGACTATTACGCATGCGCAAGGGTGTGTCGAGTTCCGGCCCCGCCTAAACATGCGGTAAATCGCGGAATCATGATCGAGGGCCTGTGCAGCATGATATCCGGTACCGTGGGATGCGGCCACGCCACCTCAACATACGGAGGCAACATTGGCGCAATTGGCGTTACGAAGGTACGTTGTAAATATTATCGAATATTGGGTAAGAAAATATAAACATTTGTATGTGAATTTTAAAAACGGATATGTTTCACTTGTCAATATATTTTGCCTCTTAGTAGTTTTTTTTTTCTTACAGCATAAGCTGAAGAAGAAATATTTATTTAGGGCATATTCACTCTATCTAGTAGAAAAATACTGTGGTAAAAAGAAACATATCGTCAGCCACAGCTTAACTTCTAACGATTAAAATATAATAATATTAGTGTCCTACAGTTGTTTTTGTTTTTGAATATCAAAAATATGGTGATTACAGTGTCCCTCTCTGGAAAAATCGAGCATTATGCATGTGCGTATAGTGTCGTCCCAGATTAGCCTGTGCAGTCAAAACCGTCTTGTCATGATGACACTTTCTGTGTTATGGTATTTTTCGTTTAAAAGAAGTACCTTCTTAACGAAACACCAGTTTAAATCGAAAGTGTTGTGCGAACTGCAAGTGCTATATGGGACGACACTTGTCGCACATGCATTTTATCCCGTTTTCCCAGCCCGAGGCTCTGAAATTGTTGCAGCGACAACTGAGAGTGAAACTGGCTTCGATTGTATATTGCGTAATGACATGTCATGTGCTCAGCAAAGCTGTGATAATTCAAACGCGCATTAACTGAGCATTGTGCCTTTTGTAGTTGTTGTTTTCCATTTATAATCAGGACACTTATGTTCGAGTGAAAAATGGATAAAACGACACTGAAGTTTAGAATACGGCCGCCAGCATTGGGTTTCTTATTCAGGTGGCGAGCCGTCAAGTGTTTGTTTGCACCGGAATTATCTACATCCTGTTCGGCATATTCGGCAAGTTCTCAGCGCTCTTCATTAGTATACCATACCCGGTACTGGGCGGGGCCATTATCGTCATGTTTGGAATTTTCTTCGGAGTCGTTATATCGAATTTAGAGGTATGACATGCTTTGATATAACAATCAAACTATGTATATATAGCTCTTTATGAACAATTCGTTGAACATTTCTTTCTCATATATATATATATATATATATATATATATATATATATATATATATATATTATATATATATATATATATATATATGCTTATTTCTAATTGTTCTTGTATCCTCATAGGATCCAGAGCCTTTGAACGTATATATATACACATTTTTTTCAGATATCAAAGCTGACATTATTTGTAAAAGCCGTTACACATTTCAAACTCTAACAATAATAAAAAAGGACATAAAAACCTGTAGTGTCATGTAACAAGATATTTTATAGAATGTTCTGTATGTATACTCTGACGCATTGCAACAAACGATTGGTATTCCCAAAAACCTGCCGTAAAAGTTTTTGTTTAGCCCTTTGCATGCTGGGAAATTTGTCGTCTGCTAAAATGTCGTCTGCTGAATTTCTAAAATTAGCATTTTCTTCGATTTTTTTCAAAGAATACTATCAGAATAGCAAACAGTTTGGATCTTGATGTGACGCCACGTTTTGTGGCGTCTCATCTGGATTAAAACTGTTTTCAAAGGCCTTCAAAGTTCGGTTCCGGCACTGAAAGAGTAAGAGTATGTAAGCAGAAACTGTGAGTTGTTGAAACTATTTATTCGCATTCTTTGAAGGAAGGTTATAAGGTCGTGTGTATGGGACTTCTTAAAAATCTGTGTGTTGTTATTCTTTGAAGCGACGTATGAAGATATGTAAATGCGCTTTGGGTCTTCTGGTCAAACTGATGGTAAGCCAAATATAGTTAAATAATAAAAAACATATCCTCTATTTAATTGACCAACACACAGAAGTATGATCATGTAAGCGTCTGTATTTGTTTTAGGTGACTAACATGTCATCTCCCCGCAACATCGCTATACTGGGACTGTCCGTGTTTATCGGTCTGTGCGTGCCCACGTGGGCACAAAAGATAAAAATCCCGTGCAAACAGGTAATTCATGCGCAAAGAAGTCGCATAAATAGAAGTGTATTTGTTTTATAGTTATTTTCAAAGCTGCCTGAGTCCTGCTTATGATTATCATGATGATGATGATGATGATGATGATGATGATGATGATGATGATGATGATGATGATGATGATGATGATGATGATGATGATGATGATGATGACGATGATGATGGTGGTGGTGATGCTGCTGCTGCTTATGATGATGATGATGATGATGATGATGATGATGATGATGATGATGATGATGATGATGATGATGATGATGATGATGATGATGATGGTGGTGGTGGTGGTGGTAGTGGTGTGATGATGATGAGAGGAGAAGGAGGAGGAGGAGGATTTCCTTCTATATTCATTCTATATCAAGCGTGCCGGCATTTTAGGTCACATGGTGGTCGACAAGATCATGTCCATGCTTCTTGGAAATCCAAATTTGGTCGGAACGGTTATCGCGTTCGTGCTGGACAACACCGTACCAGGTGAGAGACTTCTTCAATAGTTTGTGGATTTCAGATAGATTGTTGCGACTAGAGCGCTGATCAATAGTTTGTGGAATTCAGATAGATTGTTGCGACTAGAGCGCTGATCAATAGTTTGTGGAATTCAAATAGATTGTTGCGACTAGAGCGCTGATCAATAGTTTGTGGAATTCAGATAGATTGTTGCGACTAGAGCGCTGATCAATAGTTTGTGGAATTCAAATAGATTGTTGCGACTAGAGCGCTGATCAATAGTTTGTGTAATTCAAATAGATTGTTGCGACTAGATCGCTGATCAATAGTTTGTGGAATTCAGATAGATTGTTGCGACTAGAGCGCTGATCAATAGTTTGTGGAATTCAGATAGATTGTTGCGACTAGAGCGCTGATCAATAGTTTGTGGAATTCAGATAGATTGTTGCGACTAGAGCGCTGATCAATAGTTTGTGGAATTCAGATAGATTGTTGCGACTAGAGCGCTGATCAATAGTTTGTGGAATTCAGATAGATTGTTGCGACTAGAGCGCTGATCAATAGTTTGTGGAATTCAGATAGATTGATGCGACTAGAGCGCTGATCAATAGTTTGTGGAATTTAGATAGATTGTTGCGACTAGAGCGCTGATAATAGTTAGTGGAATTCAGATAGATTGTTGCGACTGAAGGTCTGATCGAAGTTCGATATTTAAGGACTATATAAAGCCTTGCGTGTTTTATGAGAACAAAATGAACGTCGTTCATCAAAATAGCAGTATAATCAAAACATGCATCTACATCCAAATATTCAAACTATAATGGTACTGTTCGACAACTGAAAACATGTATGAAATTCAAAGATAAACACATTTTATAGAGATATACATGATAAAGAAAACAACCATAATTTTTTTATTTACGGGTGATTTATTGCTTGTATAACATCAGATAATATAAACTGTTAGGAAATAGACACCTCCTTCGAGAAACCATTGAAGGATAAAACAAGGTTAAGATGAATGCTAGCTCGGCAATGCAGAGTGATATACAGCCACGTTTATTTTACCCGATCAATTGTATGACTAAAGTAGATACATATTCGTATGACATAAATTATATAACGATGGGGCACTGCATTAATTTGATGATTGACTCAATTATATTAGATACATTATCCATGCGGTCTCGCAGATAACCTACTTTAAATTTGTTTTTATATTTCATCATTATGGTATGTTGTCTCAATGTCACTTCTGGTCTTCAAGGGACGCCGGAAGAACGCGGTATTGCCGCCTGGAAGGTTAGCGACGCAGATGAAGACGCGGAAGTGGACCGGACGCTCTTCAACGAGGGCTATGACGTGTACCGGCCGTTGATGCCCCAGTGCGTCCGGTTCTCGCGGTTGATGAAGTATGTTCCGTTCTTGCCGTACCACCGAGGCGCAGTCGAGAAAGAAATGGGACAGAATCCTCAATTGCATTGATAAACTTTGAGATAAAACAGTTTTAGCGCATTTATTGTTTGTTTTAAATTTTTAAGTAGTGAACAATTGTAAACAATTATGAACAGAGCTGAAGGCGTTTCAGGAATTTCATAGAATGACTAAATGCATGTTCAGTCATTTCGTGAAATTCCGGAAGAAATCAGGCATTTCGTGAAATCCCAAAGGAAACAGTCATATCACGAAAATCCCAAATCATTTATGAATTTCGTGGAATTCATAGTTTCAAAGATTTACTGTAATTTACATATATATAATATAATTAAAATCATTTTTTATTCAGTTATATTTTTCGGGATACTTGTACTGGGTTCTGAATGACTGTGATGACGTATAAAATGTGTCCCTACGCGGTTAGCAGTTTGACAACCATTCTCATGGTAACCGTTTAATGTTGTTGTTTTTTGGTGTTTTTTGGATGCGGGGGGGATACTATGTCTAAGATTGTCAATGTTGATAAACATGCAACGCGCATTATTAAATCTAAATGTATATCTAGTTGTTTTTGTTGAACATTTTTTTCCCTATATCTCGAAAAAAAATTACCGTGCTATACGTTTTTTATTACCGACTTTGTAAATAAAATTACCTTGACAATGTTTGACACTTATGCGACGTTGAACTGAGGTTAATGCAGTATTTGCCCTTTACTATCTTGTTGTTGGTAACAAATTACCACTATTAACTTGCAATAAAACCATGCTAAATTGACATATAAACATGTGTAGCTTAATAACTAGTTAGTGTTTGTTGACGGTATGCCTTGATTTACGACTC